>NC_088879.1:12790639-13057157 GCF_032884065.1 Artemia franciscana | reverse complement strand
AAGCAACGTGGCTCCTCTGAATATTTTCTTCCATTTTTGAGTAAGGAGAATTGATGCAATACAACATTTCATCAGATCTTCGTTCTCCAAATGCTCCTTCAGCTCCTCTTTTGATCCATTTTTAAGCTCAGGTATAATAGGGAGTGTGATATATTGACGGTGGTCAGAGCTGTGTTGATGCACAGGGGTTTTGTAAGATCCCATTAAACTGTCAAATTACTTATTTTTTAGATGATTAAGATCATGCTTTGCCCTTTGAAAAGTCAGGAATTTCTAACTTAAATACATAGCCTGAAACTTTTTTTTGATTAAAAATTTCAATATTTGATCAACATAAATAAAATAATCGTTAAATAGTAAAAACGGAGGTCAGGACGTAAAAGAAATTGCCAAATACTAGGGTTGAAGGTTTATTCATGTGCCAATAAATTATCCTTCAGATCGCGTATCAATTAACCTTAATCTACCCCAGTAGAAATCCTTCTGATCCTTCTTTGATAGCAACTAACATACATCTGTCCATCTTTTCGAAAGACTCATAATCTGGGAGATCAAGTTGATTGAAGCAAGTATGGGCTTTTGGTAATTTATTATAGGAGAAATCTTCCATTATTAGAAATTTCGGTATCAGCTTACTAAATCCGCCTGGCGGCAATTGAGAAGATCCTGTAGTAAACTGTACAAGTCTTGCCATCTCCTCTTGTGTGTAATTACCGACGATTGTCCAGAACCAGCGAAGAACTTTCTGGAACTTTGGTGAACACCCTGATACGGTGCAATGTTTTCGGAATTCTTCGACATCATATTCACTAACTCCACAAAGCAAAAGTTCTAATTCTTTCTCATCGAATATCATAGTTAAGTCTTCAGGTACAAGTGCATTAAAGCCCTTTAGGAAGGCCTGAGTTTCACTTTTAACTTTGGTCACTAGCCTGTACCGGGCTAGCGCATTAATATATTCAATTTTATTTTCATCACTAACTGGCTTTGATTTGCCACCACGTACTAATTCCACGACCTTGACTAATTTTCCGTTGTTGTCAAATACCTCTTCGGTGAAGGTTAAGTCCAGGTCATTAACGGACGAGTTTAGGATGTATTTGATTTTTGATACATAAAAGTCGGGGTCATCGTATTCGAAGAACTTATAGTTCACTCTTAGCCCAATTAGCTGGGCAAGAAAAGATCTACTTAATCTGGCTTTGATGAATTGCTTTGATGAATGTGATGATTCAAAAAGGCACTTTCCAGCAATTTTTCCTGCAAATTTGTAGAACTTAAGGGTCATCAGTGGAGATCTGTTCGGATTTGGATGAACCAAGGCTTGAGGATTACTTGAAAACGGCACAAAAAGCTCAGTTTTGGGGGAAAAAATTTCAGAAGATAGAAGATCAAACCATTCTCTAGATACACCACCATAATCCAAGCCAGGCTCCCCAGAAAAAGTCACATAAATCTTCCTGAACCACTCGTGAGATCCTCGTAAAGCATGCATAGACGATGAGAGTAAATTAGATCGATCCACTGTAATATGAGTTTCGCCTAAAAACGAAATATTGTGATACCGCCTCATAGCACAATAGAAAAAGTCTTGCTTGTTGACAAATGTTTCTGAACCACCAATATTTTTTGAAAGATGCATAGCAAATATAGACAAAATTTTCATTGCATCTTTCGATGCAAAAGTCACGCTGGCTTGATTATCATCTGTAAAGGTAACCGCTGGAAAGCCAAGTTTGTCATTCATGCCAATATAATCAAATGTTGTGGCAAAAGAGACTCGGAAAGTTCTAAATCTCACAGGAAGTAGTCCTAGTATGAATTTACGAAGAACAAGTTGTTTCGAGGAAATGCACACAAAGACCTTCTTTGGCTTACTATATTCTTTTGAGCCAACACATATAATATATGATTCATGATCTTCGCTTTTCTTCTGGTCAACGCATTGAGAGACTTCCTCAAACTCAGAGGCTGATAAAGAAATAACTCTTAACTTTCCTCCGCTAATTAACCTTCCTTTCAACGTTACACACGCTACATATATTCCAGTAGCAAAAGTCTTACTGAAGAACAAAGTGTTGAGTAGTTCCGAAGCACTAACTTGTACAACTTCAGGCTTACGATCTCCCGGCAGCTCGGTTACTGTCATTTCAAAATCATCAAGACATAAACTATCAACACAGCAGCGATTTTCAAATTCGTCAAACGGGTCCAATGCAACCTGTGTGTGACCTTGATTGCTTGTTACTATAGTAGACAAATTTGGAGTAACTGATGTTTTTTTTGGATCCGGTGGACCTGCCAGGAAAGTTCTCACAAACGGACTACCAGATACAAGCTTATCAGATATCGTTATAATAAAAACATAAGAACCCGCTATTTTGGCCGTAAAACATAACGAAATGATGTTTGAGTTTTGCAAATTTTCTTTCACAACATCAATGGCAACATCGATTGGCGTTCCACCACAAGTCACTCTTGCTGAAAAATTGACATCCTCCAAATGATGTATTAGATACGGCTTTCCTCTCTGATACAGCTTAACATGTAACTTCATGGAATTTCCAACAGGATGGGGGTCTTTCCAGGTGAACTGAACTCTTGCTGATTGTGCTAGAGTCTTAAAAAAGTAGTCTTTAAAGAGAGTCTTGCTGATTCTACCAGCTAGACAAACAAAACGGTTTAGACGTAAAAAATTTGTGTAAAGCCATTGAACTCCAAAAATTAGCAATATTCCACCGTAGATAAGAGTATAGATAAGAGTATTGATGAGACTTCTAGTCTCCACTGCTTGAATAATTTCCACCAATAGAGCTCTATTTATGTTTCCAAACTCTTGTAGTATCATAGGTTGATCTTTCACATGTTTTAGACATCAACCAAACAGCATTGTGTAAAGCAAGCTCAATTTCTAACAATCATTTCTACTCAGCTTCAAGCTTTTGGTTTTCTTTCTAATGTTTTTGAATTGCTGCAATCCCATGTTAAAATATAGACAAATATTTTTGTAATTACCAGTTTTTGCTCTTTACGTAATTTAATGTCTTTTCATACTGATCTGTTCAAAGATATTTGGTTATTGAAGTAATTACATGTACTAAGATTTAATGTACCAGGAGTCCGCCGGCTTCACCACCATGCCCCAGCACTTTGCACGCAGCAGGCTTCTATGTATGGTTTCTCATTGTCGCATATCTTCTAACCACAGACAATTTGAAACAATGTGCTGTCTTTTTATATAGCAGTCGTTGTCCTGTGATGGCGCAGTGGATTTGACCTTGGCTTGGTATTACGGGACCCAGAGATCGAATCACGCTGCAGGAATGCACTGCAAGGCCGACGCAGGGACCATAGTAGTCAAGAAGCGTCGTTAATTCTTAAACAAAATAATAAATATATAGCAGTCGTTTCACAGATATTTGATTATCAAAGCAAGTTTGATTTCTGATAACGATATCTACTAAGCTTCAAATTTTAGTTTTTTTTTAATGTTTTTGAATTGTTGTAATCACAAAATATATACAAGTATGTTTGCAGTTACCAATCGCCGGGCCCCGGCACTTGACAACAGCAGGCTTCTATAAACAAATTCTTGTTGTTGCTTGTCTTCTAACCGCAGACAATTCGCTTCCTTAGTCCTTCCAAAGATATTTGATTATTAAAGCAATTCCGATTTCTAAGAACGATATCTACAAAGCTTCAAACTTTTGATTTTCTTTTTTAGTGTTTTTGAACTATTATAATCCCTCGAAAAAAAATACAACCAGTTTTTGCTTTTTACGCAATTTAATGTCTTTTCATACTATTTCTTCTCAAAGATTTTTTATTATTAAAGCAGGCTCAACAGCTAAAAAATATTTCAACCAAGCTTCAACTTATGGTTTTTTTTAAGGCATTTACCAGTTTATTGCTCGTTACGTAATTTAATGTCTTTTAAGACTACAGTCTGTTGAAAGATATTGGATTATTGAAGCAAGAATATGTACTAAGCTTGAAACTTTTGGTGATTTGAAGGGCTTCATTGTATTATCCTTATGCAGTTTTGTTTAGCATCCCCCCCTCCCAAAGCATACCTTACTCCCTGTAGTGTTACTTTAGAAATGAATAGTTCCATGTATTATCTCTAGGGAATACCATTTCAAGGCCCTTTTCATTCTTAGTAACAAATTAAATAAAAAAACTAGTTATTTAAACTGAAACGAGCGACATTAAAACTTAAAACGAGCAGAAATTACTTCGTATATAATAGGGCTGCTTCCTCATCAACGCCCCGCTCTTTACGCTAAAGTTTGACTCTTCTCAACTCTTCTTTTTAAAATAGTAAAAAAAGTAGCGTAAAGAGCGGGGCATTGATGAGGAAGCAGTCCCTTTCATATACAAAGTAATTTCTGTTCGATTTAAGTTTTAGTGTCGCCCCTTACTTTGAGTTAAAAAACTAGTTTTTTTTATATTTAATTTCTGAACGTTTTTGAATCAATGCATGTTTTGATTTTGGCTCTTCGCAGAGAAATAATTAAAACAAAATTTGAATATTCATGTTTATTGTCTAAAGGGCTTTCTCATAGTTTTGATCGAATTCATTCAATGAATTCGGTTCAGTTCATTCTTTCAATATTCTACTCTCAGTTCATCAGTTCATTCAATGCTCTCGTCAGAGTAAGAAGCATTTAAGACTTCTGTGTGGATTTATGTGAAAATATTATTTCATGAACTTATGGATACTCATTCAATGCTGAAACATTATTCCAAGAACTGTTGGATATTTAGTAATACGTATTAATATTTGAATATTAGTACAATATTGATGTACACTGGGACGTAAAAGAAAAAATCCGAAACAAGAAGGTATGAATATTTCATTAGACACCTCAGATGATAGCTCTAGCTCAAAACCGGAAATATCAATAGCCTACTAGCTGCAGATTTTAAGCAAATTCTTGAAATCGTAAAAAAATGGTAATAAATTAGGCAACTTATGCAATAAATTAGGTACTCTTACTACAAGGGTCAATAATCTGGATAAAGAACATTCGTTTCTTAAAAATATAAAAAAAAACAAGTTTTTTCTAACTGAAAGTAAGGAGCGACATTAAAACTTAAAACGAACAGAAATTACTTTGTATATGAAAGGGGCTGCTTCCTCATTAACGCCCCGCTCTTTACGCTAAAGTTTGACTCTTTCTCTTTACTTTTCTTTTTAAAACAGTAAAAAACTTTAGCTTAAAGAGCGGGGCGTTGATGAGGAAGCAGCCCCTTTCATATACGAAGTAACTTCTGATCGTTTTAAGTTTAGTGTCACTCCTTACTTTTAGTTAAAAAAAACTAGTTTTTTTATTTAATTTCTGAACGTTTTTGAATCAATGCATGTTTTGATTTTGCCTTTCCGAAGAGGAATAATTGAAACGAAATTTGCATATTTTTTTTGGCTAAATGCTTTCAAATTATTTTGAGAAAAAAAGAGCGGGGGAGGAAGCCTAGTTGCCCTCCGATGTTCGGTTAATTAAAGAAGGCAACTAGATCTTTTAATTTTTTACGAATCTTTTTATTAGTAAAAGATATACGTAACTTATAAATTAGCTTACGTAAAGAACTTTTGTATTCTCATGTTTTTATTACATATATGAGGGGGTTCGCCCCCTCGTCTGTACCTCGTTCTTTACACTAAAGCTTAAGTTTTGTCCCAATTCGTTAAGAATGACCCCCTGAATCACAAAAGCCGTAGAATAAATAGTTGAAATTACTAAAAAATACTTTAGCATAAAGAGCGAGGTATTAGGGGGAGGTGATCCCCTCATATGGGTAATAATTTCTGTTCGTTTTTAGCTTTAATGCTGCTCCTTACTTCCATCTGAAAAAAAACTTTCATAGTTATTTTTTTATTTTTATTTTTTTTTTTAAGCAATGCTAGTAAATCCTGCGCTCCCTTTATGGAGATTTTCTTCCCTCATGACAAATTCCTCGATGGAAACTTCCCCCAGCATATTCCCCTCTTCTCAACCCCTCCCCCCAACCAAACAATCTTCCTGAAAACGCCTGTACACTTCCCAATAACCATTACTATATGTAAGCACGGGTCAAAGTTTGTAACTTGTAGCCCCTCCCACGGGGACTCTGGGGGAGTAAGTCGTCCCCAAAGACATAGTTATAAGCTTTTCGACGACGCTGAATAGAATGGCTATCTCAGAATATTGATCCGTTGACTTTGGGAAAATAATTAGCGTGGGAGGAGGCATAGATGCCCTCCAATTTCTTTGGTCACTTAAAAAGGGCACTAGAACTTTTCATTTCCGTTAAAATGAGCCCTCTTGCAACATTCTAGGACAACTGGGTCGATACGATCACCCCTGGAAAAAAAAAACAAACCAACAAATAAACACGCATCCGTGATCTGCCGTCTGACATAAAAAAAAAAAAAAAATCCACATTTTTGTAGATAGGAGCTTGAAACTTCTACAGTAGAGTTCTCTGATACGCTGAATATGATGGTATGCTTTTCGTTAAGATTCTTTGAGTTTTAGAGGGTGTTTTCCCCTAAGTTATTTTTGAACCACTTATCCACATTTTCAATTTGAGTATTAATTCAGGTATATTTACTAGTAGATGGAAAATTTTCCGAGTAATTCAGTTGTATAAACAAGGCGATAAATCTGATGTAAGTAATTATCTTCCAATTACAATTTTATCGCCATTATCTAAAGTGCTTGAAAAAATTTTAAAAGAAAGGATTTCTAGCTATTTAGATAAAATGGATTTCTTTACCAAATATCAATTTGGATTTTAAACCGTTTTTTAGAACACGTAGTTGCAGCTCTTTTATTAGAAATAAATGATTGTTTAGATGATGATTTCCAGTGGCTACTGTTTTCTATGATATAAAAAAAGCATTTGACACTATAAATCATGAAATTCTTCTTGACAAAATGATAAATTCCGGCATAAGAGGGAAATGATTACAAATTATTAAATCATACCTGTGCGGAGGCAAAATCACAGTAGATTTCGGTGGAAAAATGACTAATTAAAAAAGTCTTATTGATATTGGTGTCCCCCAAGGCTCAGTATTTGGTCCACTTTTATTTTGGATTTATATTAATGATCTTCTACGAGATTTGCATGAGAATATTAGCCATGCAATTCTATTTGCAGATGATACAGCTATAACAGTTAACTAAAAAATAGGGCAATAAGAATACTTGGAAATTTCTTACATCGACCTTCAAAACTTAAAAATGTTTCGGAAACTAAAACATTATTCCTCTTCTTAAATTTATTAGATTTGAATGATATACGAATATTATACTTCCATATGGCAGTTTCAAATCCAAAATTCTAAAAACTATTTCTATGACAAATCTCTGTTAATTTTACTTCCTCGTTTGGATTGTCGGAGGTCTGGGATGTACCGAATTCCTTTTGTAAGTTCTGAAAGGTCAAGGTTTTCGATTAGGTACCAAATATTCTTCATTACTAACAATTATAAGCTGAATGATAAAATTCTGTTTGATCCATCCCAAAAATACCAGCTAAATTTAAAAAAGCAAATATTAAAGATTGTTTGCTAAAATTTTGATTATTCACCATTGATAATGGAAAATTAAATTATTTGATTTTGTTTATTTGTGTGTTTTGTTTTTGTGTCCCTGTGTCTGGGATGGCCTCCCACGCCCCTCCTGCCCGATATTTATCTATTTACTTATCCTTGTTACTTCTCTTTTATGAGTTTTTTTTTCTATTTTGTTTGTCTTTTGCCGTATTAAATTTTGGAGTCATTATCACGATGAGATGTTGATGTTTTTTCTATGTTTTTGCACTGTCCAGCCTTGCGAGCTCTGCTCTCTGTTGGGGCATTATATTGTTTTTGTATTTTTTAAGTTGAATATAGAAAAAGTTGAAGTTGAATGATTTTGAGAAAAAAGGGAGCGGGAGAGGAAGTCTAGTTGCCCACCGATTTTTTGGCTACTTAAAAAGGCAACTAGAACTTTTAATTTTTTATGAATATTTTTATTAGGAAAAGATGTACGTAACTTATAAATTAGCTTACGTAACGAACTTTTGTATTCTCATGTTTTATTACATATATGAGGGGGTTCACCCCCTCGTCAATACATCGCTCTTTACAATAAAGCTTAAATTTTGTCCCAATTCATTAAAAATGACCCCTGAATCACAAAAGCCGTAGAATAAATAGTTGAAATTACTAAAAATACTTTAGCGTAAAGAGCGAGGTATTAGGAGGAGGTGAGCCCCTCATATGCTTAATAACTTCTGTTTGTTTTCAGTTTTAATGCTGCTCCTTATTTCCAGTTAAAAGAACTTTCTCATATTTATTTTTTCATTGTTTTTATTTAATAATGCTAGAAAATCCTGTGATCCCTTCATGGAAATTTTCTTCCCCATGATGAATTTCCCGATGGAAAGCTCCCCCAACATGTCCCCCTCTTCTCAACCCCTCCCCCCAAACAAAAAAATCACCCTGAAAGCGTATGTAGACTTCCCAATAACCATTACTATATGTAAGCACTGGTCAAAGTTTGTAACTTGTAGCCCATCCCACGGGGACTGTGGAGGAGTAAGTCGTTCCCAAAGACATAGTTATAAGGTTTTTCGACTGCGCTGAATAAAATGGCTATCTCAGAATTGCGATCAGTTGACTTAGGGAAAATTATTAGCGTGGGAGGGGGCCTAGGTGCCCTCCAATTTTTGGTCACTTGAAAAGGGCACTAGAGCTTATCATTTTCGTTAGAATGAGCCCCTTAACAACATTCTAGGACCACTGGGTCGATACGATCACCCCTAGAAAAAAAAACACGTATCTGTGATCTGCCTTCTGGCAAAAAATACAAAATTCCACATGTTTGTAGATAAGAGCTTGAAACTTTCCTTTGGTTGCGCAGTGGATTTGACCTTAGCTTGGTAATACGGGACCCAGAGATCGAATCACGCTGCAGGGCCGACGCACGGACCTTAGTTGTCAAGAAGCGTCGCTAATCTATATATATAAAAATAAGTTGTCTGTGTGTCGAGTGGAGTCACTGTCTGCATATGACGTTTGAATTATTTCATCACATACCAATTCAAAAACGAATGTATTCAAGCTGAAGTAGCTCAGTTATATAACTACCTGCGTTGGCGCAGTGGGTTTGACCTTAGCGTGGTAATACGGGATCCAGAGATCGAACCATGCTGCAGGAATCCACTACAGGGCCGACGCAGGGACCTTAGTAGTCAAGAAGCGTCACTAATCCGATACAAATACAGTAGCTCAGTTGGTAAAGCGTTATGTTCCAGGTTTTAGGTCCGAAAGGTTCCAGGTTCGAACCTTGGCTTTAACATTAATACAAAAGAAGAAAAAAAACTAAAAAAGATAAAAACTACAAAAAAAACTAAAAAGAAAATACTAAAAAAAACTAAAAAAGCTAAAAAAACCGGAAAAAAACTAAAAAAGGGGTAAAAAACTAAAAACTGAAAAAGCAAAAAAAACTAAAAAAAGGTAAAAACTACAAAAAAGCTAAAAAGAAAAAAAAAACTAATAAAAAAACTAAAAAACCTAAAAAAACTAAAAACTGAAAAAAAAAAAAACTAAAAAAGGAAAAATACTGACAAATAAAGGAGAAAAAGAAAACTAAAAAAAAAAACAAAAAAATAAATAAAAAAAAATAAAAAAGGTAAATGTATTCAAGCCGAAGTAGGGGAGTTGGTAAAGCGTTATGTTCCAGGCTCTAGGTCCGAGGGGTTCCAGGTTCGAGCCTTGGCTTTAGCATTAATACAAAAGAAGAAAAAAACTAAAAAACAAAAAAAACTAAAAAACAGGTAAAAACTACTAAAAAACTATAAAAGCTAAAAAACTAAAAAAAAAACTAAAAAAAAGGTAAAAAACTAAAAAGTAAAAAAGAAAAACTAAAAAAACTAAAAAAGGGTAAAAACAGCAAAAAAACTAAGAAGAAAAGAAAACTAAAAACTAATAAAAAAACTGAAAACTGAAAAAAAACGGAAAAATAAAGGAGAAAAAGAAAACTAAAAAAATAAAAATAAAAAAGAACTAAAAAAGGTAAAAACTACAAAAAATTTAAAAAAAAGAAAAAAAACTAAAAAGCTAAAAAATAGGTTAAAACCAAAAAAAAAACTAAAAAGAAAAAAAGGAAAAAAACAAAAAATTTATTTCATCATATTACAATTCAAAAACGAATGTATATACAGACCGGGACACAGGGAATATAAATGACTACCGGGACACTCAAAGAGAAATTACAGACTGGGACACCGGGACACAAATGACGACTGGGACGTGCGTGTCGACTGACGTCATATTTGTGTGTCGACTGACGTCATGTTTGTCGACTATAAATGATGACTGGGACACAGGGACACAACTACAACGGGGACGCCGGGGGCGGGGGGACACAGGGGGATATATAAATGACGATGGGGACACAGGGAATGTTTGATTAGCAATCACCATCAACAAAGCTCAAGGGCAATCATTAGAATAATGAGGTATAGATCTGAATACGGATTGTTTTTCCCATGGACAATTATATGTTGCATGTTCAAGAGTCAGTAAACCTGACAATCTATTTATATGTACAGACAATGGGACAGCGAAGAATGTTGTATATTCGCAAGTTTTACGTAGTTAAAAACATATATATATATATATATATATATATATATATATATATATATATATATATATATATATATATATATATATATATATATATATATATATATATACATTATATATATATTATACAACATTATATATATATATATATATATATATATATATATATATATACTAGCTGTTGGGGTGGCGCTTCGCGCCACCCCAACACCTAGTTGGTGGGGGCGCTTCGCGCCCCCCCCAAGCCCCCCCGCGCGCGTAAGTCGTTACGCGCCATAATAGTTACGCGCCATTGTAGTTGTGTCCCTATGTCCCACCTGTGAATATAGATAGATATATATATATATGGTTTTAACTACGTAAAACTTGCGAATATACAACATTCTTTGCTGTCCCATTGTCTTTGCATATAAATAGATTGTCAGGTTTACCGACTCTTGAACATGCAACATATAATGGTCCATGGGAAAACAATCTGTATTCAGATCTATACCTCATGATTCTAATGATTGCCCTTGAGCTTTGTTGATGGTGATTGCTAATCGACCATTCCCTGTCCCGGTGTCCCGGTCGTCATTTACATCCCCCTGTTTCCCCCGGTGTCCCCGTTGTAGTTGTGTCCCTGTGTCCCGGTCGTCATTTATATTCCCTGTGTCCCGGGTCCCGGTCGTCATTTGTATCCCGGTGTCCCGGTCTGTATATACATTCGTTTTTTAGTTTTGTTTTTCTCCTTTATTTTTTTCCTTTTTTTTTCTTTTTTAGCTTATTTAGATTTTTAGATTTTTTAGTTTTTTTATTAGTTTTTAGTTTTTTTTTTCTTTTTAGTTTTTTTGTCCCGGTCGTCATTTATATCCCCCTGTTTCCCCCGGTGTCCCCGTTGTAGTTGTGTCCCTGTGTCCCGGTCGTCATTTATATTCCCTGTGTCCCGGTCGTCATTTGTATTTTTTTCCTTTTTTTTTCTTTTTTAGCTTATTTAGATTTTTAGATTTTTTAGTTTTTTTATTAGTTTTTAGTTTTTTTTTCTTTTTAGTTTTTTTGTCCCGGTCGTCATTTATATCCCCCTGTTTCCCCCGGGTCGTCATTTATACTCCCTGTGTCCCGGTGCTTTGTTGATTGCTAATCGAACATTCCTTTTGTCCTGGTCGCTTTCTCTTTGAGTGTCGTCATTTATTTTTTTCTTTTTTAGTTCTTTTAGTTTTTACCTTTTTTAGTTTTTTTTTGTTTTTAGTTTTTTTAGTTTTTTACCTTTTTTTAGTTTTTTTAGTTTTTTTTAGTTTTTTAGCTTTTTTATTTTTTTTATTAGTTTTTAGTTTTTTTGTAGTTTTTGCCTTTTTTTTAGTTTTTTTAGTTTTTTAGCTTTTTTATTAGTTTTTAGTTTTTTTTGTAGTTTTTGCCTTTTTTTAGTTTTTTTAGTTTTTTAGCTTTTTTATTTTTTTTATTAGTTTTTAGTTTTTTTTGTAGTTTTTGCCTTTTTTTTCTCTTTGAGTGTCGTCATTTATTAGTTTTTTCCTTTTTTTTTTTAGTTTTTTATTGGTTTTTACCTTTATTTTAGCTTATTTTTCAGTTTTTTCCTTTTTTTTAGTTTTTTTTATTTTTTATTTTTTTTAGTTTTTTACCTTTTTTTAGTTTTTTTAGTTTTTTAGCTTTTTTACTTTTTTTATTAGTTTTTAGTTTTTTTTGTAGTTTTTGCCTTTTTTAGTTTTTTCAGTTTTTTTTTTAGTTTTTTTTTTGGTTTTTACCTTTATAGTTTTTTTAGTTTTTTAGCTTTTTTATTTTTTTTATTAGTTTTTAGTTTTTTTTGTAGTTTTTGCCTTTTTTTAGTTTTTTCAGTTTTGACGTCACCTGATCCAGTTTTTTCAGGTGACGTCACCTGACACATCCATCCATCCATCCATCCACAGACAACTTATTTTTATATATATAGAAGATATATATATCTATATATATAAAAATAAGTTGTCTGTGGATGGATGGATGGATGTGTCAGGTGACGTCACCTGAAAAAACTGGATCAGGTGACGTCAAAACTGAAAAAACTAAAAAAAGGCAAAAACTACAAAAAAAACTAAAAACTAATAAAAAAAATAAAAAAGCTAAAAAACTAAAAAAACTAAAAAAAGCTAAAAAACTAAAAAAACTATAAAGGTAAAAACCAATAAAAAACTAAAAAAAAAACTGAAAAAACTAAAAAAAGGCAAAAACTACAAAAAAAACTAAAAACTAATAAAAAAAGTAAAAAAGCTAAAAAACTAAAAAAACTAAAAAAAGGTAAAAAACTAAAAAAAATAAAAAATAAAAAAAACTAAAAAAAAGGAAAAAACTGAAAAATAAGCTAAAATAAAGGTAAAAACCAATAAAAAACTAAAAAAAAAAGGAAAAAACTAATAAATGACGACACTCAAAGAGAAAAAAAAGGCAAAAACTACAAAAAAAACTAAAAACTAATAAAAAAAATAAAAAAGCTAAAAAACTAAAAAAAACTAAAAAAACTAAAAAAAGGTAAAAAACTAAAAAAACTAAAAACTAAAAAAAACTAAAAAAGGTAAAAACTAAAAGAACTAAAAAAGAAAAAAATAAATGACGACACTCAAAGAGAAAGCGACCAGGACAAAAGGAATGTTCGATTAGCAATCAACAAAGCACCGGGACACAGGGAGTATAAATGACGACCCGGGGGAAACAGGGGGATATAAATGACGACCGGGGCAAAAAAACTAAAAAGAAAAAAAAACTAAAAACTAATAAAAAAACTAAAAAATCTAAAAATCTAAATAAGCTAAAAAAGAAAAAAAAAGGAAAAAAATAAAGGAGAAAAACAAAACTAAAAAACGAATGTATATACAGACCGGGACACCGGGATACAAATGACGACCGGGACCCGGGACACAGGGAATATAAATGACGACCGGGACACAGGGACACAACTCCGGTACACCGGGATACAAATGACGACCGGGACACAGGGAATATAAATGACGACCGGGACACAGGGACACAACTACAACGGGGACACCGGGGGAAACAGGGGGATATAAATGACGACCGGGACAAAAAAACTAAAAAGAAAAAAAAACTAAAAACTAATAAAAAAACTAAAAAATCTAAAAATCTAAATAAGCTAAAAAAGAAAAAAAAAAGGAAAAAAATAAAGGAGAAAAACAAAACTAAAAAACGAATGTATATACAGACCGGGACACCGGGATACAAATGACGACCGGGACCCCGGACACAGGGAATATAAATGACGACCGGGACACAGGGACACAACTACAACGGGGACACCGGGGGAAACAGGGGGATGTAAATGACGACCGGGACACCGGGACAGGGAATGGTCGATTAGCAATCACCATCAACAAAGCTCAAGGGCAATCATTAGAATCATGAGGTATAGATCTGAATACAGATTGTTTTCCCATGGACCATTATATGTTGCATGTTCAAGAGTCGGTAAACCTGACAATCTATTTATATGCAAAGACAATGGGACAGCAAAGAATGTTGTATATTCGCAAGTTTTACGTAGTTAAAACCATATATATATATCTATCTATATTCACAGGTGGGACATAGGGACACAACTACAATGGCGCGTAACTATTATGGTGCGTAACGACTTACGCGCGCGGGGGGGCTTTGGGGGGGCGCGAAGCGCCCCCACCAACTAGGTGTTGGGGTGGCGCGAAGCGCCACCCCAACAGCTAGTATATATATATATATATATATATATATATACTAGCTGTTGGGGTGGCGCTTCGCGCCACCCCAACACCTAGTTGGTGGGGCGCTTCGCGCCCCCCAAGCCCCCCCGCGCGCGTAAGTCGTTACGCACCATATTAGTTATGCGCCATTGTAGCTGTGTCCCTGTGTCCCACCTGTGAATATAGATAGATTTATATATGTGTTTCAAACTACGCAAAAATTGCGAATAAACAACATTCTTGGCTTTCCCATTGTCTGTGCATATGCAAAGCCGTATGTACTAATAATGACGTCATATACAAACGCTCTTTTTACAAACAAACAAACATGCATCCACAAAACTCGTTTTTATATAGATAGATACAATACAAATTAACTGCGTAAAACTTGCGAATAAACAACATTCTTCGCTGTCCAATTGTCGCTGCATATAAATACATTGTCAGGTTTACCGACCCTCGAACATGCAACGTACAATTGTCCATGGGAAAAACAATCAGGATTAAGATCTATACCACATTTTTCTAATGATTGACCTTGAGCTTTGTTAATGGTGATTGCAAATACTTATCGAATTGGGAATTGCAATCTTTTAAATTGAAAAAGCAGATCCGTTGGAATCATGGGAATGCGAGGAATAAGAACAGCCTCACCCTCATAAGGCCCTGTCAAGATTGTGGCCTCTATTAGGTTTTCCATTGTTTTTTTTTTACGGCAAGTCGCGTGCCATTGCAAAGCTTTGGTGGGTTGATATTTCTTAAAAGTATTATTGGTACGCCTATTTTTAGTTGTAGCACGTGTGGTGGAAACCCTGAAGGATCTATGGAATTTAAAAATTCAGATGGATAATTAACCGCTTCATTTGGTTCCAAAACTGTGTCGACTGACCTGTAAAGGACTGCCTGGTCTCGAATCTTGTTCAAAACAATATTGTTGATTTCGTGGACGTCTATATTTTTGGGTGCGAGAATCGCTCTTTCACTTCGCCATTTATTATTTTTATAATTTTTTAGAATATTCGGAAATACTTTTTCAATCAATTCATTTTTGGACGTCACTAAATTACAGAAATCAGCAGGTAGTTGTATACGTCCTGAAATTGAGTCTACTGTTTGACCAGAGTCATCGTTTTGCAATCGGACACGCATATTAGTAGTTAATTTTAATATTTTTACGTGTGCCTATAAATTAGAATTTTTTAGGCAAGCATTCATTTCGTCTGCAGGAGTGCGAATATACAACATTCTTGGCTTTCCCATTGTCTCTGCCTGGTCTCGAATCTTGTTCAAAACAATATTGTTGATTTCGTGGACGTCTATATTTTTGGGTGCGAGAATCGCTCTTTCACTTAGCCATTTATTATTTTTATAATTTTTTAGAATATTCGGAAATACTTTTTCAATCAATTCATTTTTGGACGTCACTAGATTACAGAAATCAGCAGGTAGTTGTATACGTCCTGAAATTGAGTCTACTGTTTGACCAGAGTCATCGTTTTGCAATCGGACACGCATATTTGTAGTTAATTTTAATATTTTTACGTGTGCCTATAAATTAGAATTTTTTAGGCAAGCATTCATTTCGTCTGCAGGAGTGCGAATATACAACATTCTTGGCTTTCCCATTGTCTCTGCCTGGTCTCGAATCTTGTTCAAAACAATATTGTTGATTTCGTGGACGTCTATATTTTTGGGTGCGAGAATCGCTCTTTCACTTAGCCATTTATTATTTTTATAATTTTTTAGAATATTCGGAAATACTTTTTCAATCAATTCATTTTTGGACGTCACTAAATTACAGAAATCAGCAGGTAGTTGTATACGTCCTGAAATTGAGTCTACTGTTTGACCAGAGTCATCGTTTTGCAATCGGACACGCATATTTGTAGTTAATTTTAATATTTTTACGTGTGCCTATAAATTAGAATTTTTTAGGCAAGCATTCATTTCGTCTGCAGGAGTGCGAATGTACAACATTCTTGGCTTTCCCATTGTCTCTGCCTGGTCTCGAATCTTGTTCAAAACAATATTGCTGATTTCGTGGACGTCTATATTTTTGGGTGCGAGAATCGCTCTTTCACTTATTCATTTATTATTTTTATAATTTTTTAGAATATTCGGAAATACTTTTTCAATCAATTCATTTTTGGACGTCACTAAATTACAGAAATCAGCAGGTAGTTGTATACGTCCTGAAATTGAGTCTACTGTTTGACCAGAGTCATCGTTTTGCAATCGGACACGCATATTTGTAGTTAATTTTAATATTTTTACGTGTGCCTATAAATTAGAATTTTTTAGGCAAGCATTCATTTCGTCTGCAGGAGTTAAACTACGTAAAAATTGCGAATATACAACATTCTTGGCTTTCCCATTGTTTCTGCATATACAAAGCCGTATGTACTAATAATGACATCATATGCAAACGCTCTTTTTACAAACAAACAAACATGCATACATACAACTCGTTTTTATATAGATAGATAGATAGATAAATAGATAAAATACAAATTAACTGCGTAAAACTTGCGAATATACAACATTCTTCGCTGTCCAATTGTCGCTGCATATAAAAAGATTGTCAGGTTTACCGACCCTCGAACATGCAACGTACAATTGTCAATGGGAAAAACAATCAGTATTAAGATCTATACCACATTTTTCTAATGATTGACCTTGAGCTTTGTTAATGGTGATTGCAAATGCTAATCGAATTGGGAATTGCAATCTTTTAAATTGAAAAGGCAGATCCGTTGGAATCTTGGGAATGCGAGGAATAAGAACAGCCTCACCCTCAAAAGGCCCTGTCAAGATTGTGGCCTCTATTAGGTTTTCCATTGTTTTTTTTTACGGCAGGTCGAGTGCCATAGCAAAGCTTTGGTGGGTTTATATTTCTTAAAAGTATTATTGGTAGGCCTATTTTTAGTTGTAGCACGTGTGGTGGAAACCCTGAGAATAATATCTCGAGGTAAAAACTGATCACCGACCATAACGATGGCCACTTCGTCGATAGTTGGAGCATTGTATCTACGCACATGTTGGCCAGGAGGCGTTTTGTCAGCGGAAATAACAATTTTATGCGTATAAGTAGGCATCAAATCGATGGCTGTTTTGAACAGACGCACTAAATTATTATTTTCGTGGAAAAGATGTTGTAATTGGGAAACGATTGTCCTTTCAATGTTGGGAGAAATTTCGCAACGTGCATTCAATTCAGAATTTCTATCACTGATGAAGTACAATTGTAAAAATTTATGATTCTCGCCTGAGAATGGTAGAAGAGACCCTGCTTTTTTTTATTAGTTTTTAGTTTTTTTGTAGTTTTTGCCTTTTTTTAGTTTTTTCAGTTTTTTTTTTTAGTTTTCAGTTTTTTACCTTTTTTAGCCAAACCAGGATTTGAACCTGGGACCTTCATTCTCCGTTCTGACACCCTCTCTCACCGAGTGACTACTCCAGCATGTTCATTTTGGTGTTTTAAATGGTATATTATTAACCAAATTAATGTGTTTTACAATATACTAAGCATCGTCATAACAAAAATGACGGCAACTAATTTCATGACGTCAGCCGAAACATGACGTCACCTGATCCACAGATCCACAGACCCACAGACAGACAGACAACTTATTTTTATATATATAGATAGATATATATATATATATATATATATATATATATATATATATATATATATATATATATATATATATATATATATATATATATATATATATATCATGAATAGAGAAATCACCAATGCAACAGCACAAACACAAAAAAAAGAAAAAGAGAGACAGAAGGAGAAAAGGAAGACTGTTTTCCTAAATTATTGATTAATATAGACCAGCACTTGAATGAGGCCTTAACCCTACTCATCCATACAATCACATAGGTCAAACAGCATAGCCACACACAATCAACCATAAAGAATAATCCATGGACAGGCAGTCATGTCGTCAATAAGTATAAGTCGTCATTTACCAAACAATAGAAAAAATAATATAGACAAATAATTCAGAGGCAACACCCAACATAAGGGCTCATCAGGAGAATACACTGGCCTTTATAGGGTTTCGCCACTCTAAATTCTCTACACAGCACAGTGTTGTGGCTACCACAGAATATCCATGGCATCCCCGCGTCAGGTATCACCCCCAAAATATATGCCTATGAAAGAAAAAAAAACAGCAAAAGTAAAAAAACCAAGTAAAACCAAAACAAGCTTATCCTGTTAATATATCCCTCCCTTTAGCAACAATAGCAAAACTAAATATTATAAATTTTACCAAATCACAAATATTAACACATTGCAAAAAACCTGAATGAACTAAACAATTATAGAATTTATCTTTACCATGTGGCTAATTTTTAAGAAAAGCCGCTCAATTAGAAACACAATTCAAAATAAATGGCGCTGCGACAACATTTCTTGAACCTCCGAAATTAGTTGAAAATTTCTTTAAGTATTTCTAGATAATTCTTTTGATATTTATTTAAAAGTTCGTTATAATGAAAACTAAATTTTTTAAATTGCCAAGTTAATTTATTTGCAGAAAAACCTTTTGATATCAATTTTTGGCTTAAGATTTTACATCTATTTTTAAAATCAATATAATTACTACAAATCCTTGCATAACGAAGTAAATGTGAGAAAAACGCTGAATATGTGATATTTGAGTGTATATTACTTTCAGGGAATGGGAAACTAATCACTTCAAAATCAAAATCATCCGTTTTATTATACATTTTAAAACTTAATTTATTATTATCACAAATATTAATATTTAAATCTAAGAAATGATCTTCATGACCAGCGCCATGACTAGGCTCAAGAATAAGCTCTGATGGATATATATTTTTAGAAATATCAATGAAATCCTTACAATTTAAGACCAAAATATCATCTAAATATCTTTTATTATTTGACAAAGCATGTTTTAAATTAATTGGATTATTCTTATCCATCATATATTTATATTCTAGTTGACTTAAAAACAAGTCAGCTATAAATGGGCTGGCATTCCCCCCCCCCCCATGGGAATTCCCACAATTTGCTTGTACAAATCACCCCCAAATCTTATATAAGTATTGTATAAAACAAATTCCAATAACTCAAAAATCATATCCAAGCTGTAACATCTCAAGTTAACTGTAGTATTAAAGCAATTTGTCCATATAGCTTTTTTATTATAAATGTCTATTTTTAAGAACCTTTTACTAGATAAGAGGAAAGATTTCTTGATAACAGTTTTTAAATTATCAAACACTACATTAAGTGACAAATTAGCATACATTGTCGCAAATACATATATATATATATATATATATATATATATATATATATATATATATATATATATATATATATATATATATATATATATATATATATATATTCAAAGGTGGGACACAGGGACACAACTACAATGGCGCGTAACTAATATGGTGCGTAACGACTTACGTGCGCGGGGGGGCTTGGGGGTGCACGAAGCGCCCCCACCAACTAGGTGTTGGGGTGGCGTGACGCGCCACCCCAACAGCTAGTTCTTAAATAAATAAGAATAAATAAAGAGCTTGAAACTTCTACAGTAGGGTTCACTGATACGCTGAATTTGATGGAGTTATTTTCGTTAAGATCGTATGACATTATTGGGTGTTTCCCCCTATTTTCTAAAATAAGGTAAATTTTCTCAGGCTCGTAACTTTTGATGGGTAAAACTAAACTTGATGAAACTTATATATTTAAAATCAGCATTAAAATGCGATTCTTTGATGTAGCTATTGGTTTAAAATTCCATTCTTTAGAGTTTTGGTTACTATTGAGCCGGGTCGCTCCTTACTACAGTTCGTTACCACGAATTGTTTGAAATGGGCAATTTAGCAGTTGAATGAATCAAAATGATTATAAACTATGATACAGATGGGGGAAAGAAACAAGTAAACAAATCTATATGCAGAATAGAAACAAAAATACTATAAAGCAAAGAATCCCTTCAAAAATAAATAAAATTGTAAAATAAAATAAAACACCTAGTAAAAAGTATGTCCAATAAATTTGAGCCTGAATTATGGCTCAAATTTTGTGTCAGTAAAGCATAATTAAACTTCAATAAAACTAATTGATTATTGACGAATATATTTGAAATAAACTAACTCTATATAATCTTTTAAATAACCTTTAAAATTATTAATTTGAACACAAACAAAACTGTTGTACTCACTCCTACGGTCTGGAATGATGAAATATGCTACTAAACAACAAATTAAAGAAATGAGTTTTTGAATGGGATTTTCTAAGTTTTTTTCTGAATGAAAATGTGAGCGAAACAAACCGGACCAAACCGTGTTGTTTGATTTTTTGAGCTTTTTAATTCTTCCAATTTTGGTTTTTGTTTGTTTTTCTTGTTTTCTATCCATGTAATTTCTTTTTATCATTTTTTTTATTATCTGGTTTGTTTCGTTCAAATTTTCTTTCATTAAATTTGAGCGTGCGGTTGCCCTCCCGAAACATTCATTTTGTTTCGTTCAGAATTTACGTTGCAGAAAGGGTGTGTGAAAGCAAAGGATAACTGGCCCTCAGCCCCCAATTGCACTACCTGACTGAAGGGCCAGGTAGATCAGTGAAACGGAACGGAGATCAGCACTGCCGGTTTGGACCTTAAGGGTCTAGTACCGTCTTACTTACTTACTTTTTTTGTTACAGTATTTATGTTGGCCATGCAAAACCCCTTATTCTCAATCCTCGTTTCTTTACTTTATTTCTTGCTATGGCAGGTCAGCGTGGTTCATAAATTATAATATGGCACTTATTTCTTGACATAATGTTTATTAGAAAAAAAGAGCTGTGTGATATATTTCTTTGAGCTGGAAAAAATTACTTTTCTAGACAGATTTGGAATTTAGGTCATAAACTCATATGCCAAGGTTTCAGCACAGCTACAGATGACAATGGAGACACATGAAACGTTAATATGCTAATTATTACTTTCAATTAAAGATCCCACCAGCAGTACGAAAAAAAAGAAGAATAAAGAAACTGAAAGACGACAAAAAGGCAAAACAACAAAGAGGATGATTTCAGCAAGTGAAGATTGAACGAAAAGCAGATACTTCGGTAAAGACCCCCACTATGCCGTCTTCAATACTAAAAAAATATTTACAATACAAAAGAAAACAACTAACCTTCAGAAGTTACCTCAATTTTTTCGTTAAAGAGGTAATGCCAAAAGGCTTGCAGCTAATAGAGAAAGTAAGAAAAGAAAGCGTGCCGAGAAATCACAACAACAGAGTGAAAACAGGCTTGCGGCTAATAGAGAAAGTATGAAAAGAAAGCGTGCCGAGGAATCACAACAACAGCGTGAAAACAGGCTTGCGTCTCAAAGAGAAATCACCAAAAGAAAGCGTGCCGAGGAATCACAAGAGCAACCTGAAACAACCTAGACAGCGAGAGTCAAAATGTATCAAAAATGAAAATGATAGCGATGATGATTGGGTTTGGGATTTTGACTTGGATAAGGTCAATGCCTACCAGATTTTAGTTAAAAAAAAACAAAGGTTTGGCGATATGTATTTCATAGTGACGAAAGACAAGTCAAGGTAAAACAAACCAAACAACTTGAAAGTGATACCGATGATAAAAAAAAAATAATAATTTTGAAAGGACTATCGTTCCCCAGTTGCAACATCTTTTCCACATAAATAATAATTTAGTGCTTATGTTCAAAACAGCAAACGAATTGATGCCTACTGATACGCAACTATCAACGAAGTGGCAATCGTTATGGTCGGTGATTTTTATATGACGTCAAAGGCTTTGTATACGTCGTCATTATAAGTATATAAGAAGGCGTTTTAAAGAGAAGTTTTTATTAAACTCATCGATGCTACGATGCCCTACAATATCTTATCATTTTTTGGATGGAGCCGACGGCTATCACTTTAATATTAAATTGATAAATCCAACCACTAACAAAGAAATGGATAAGAAATGCAGCGCAATGAAATATTATGCCTATAGATTAATGATTCGTCATTTATTACATTTATATATAATCCATCTAGGGATTAGATACAGCAGCTTTTACATCCTGGACAATCGCCGGTTCATAAACATGACATTACGGCCCGTGTCTTCCGGCAAAAGCTGCTCTCCTTCATCTCCTACAGAGTTATGGGAGAAATACAAATCGCAAATGGCCGAGAATATACTCCACCGAATACGGCTAGAAAGGTCAGATATGACCTTGGACTTTACAACAGAAATTTATAACTGCACTTTAGTTATGATTGAAGATTTGTGCTTATCTATTGCAAACAAACTTCTCAAGCATTTGGGAATGCCTTCACCTAATCGTAATGCTTCTTTTTCTACATGTGTAGAATGGGATCGTGAACAAAGTTACAACACAATTGATCTATTGCCGTATGTTACAGACCGGGACACCAGGACACCGGGACACAAGGAATATAAATGGCGACTGGGATACTCAAAGATAATTTACAGACCGGGACACAAATGACAAGCGGAACACAGGGAATATAAATGACGACCGGGACACTCAAAGAGAAATTACAGACCGAGACACCGGGACACAAATGACGACCGGGACACAGGGACTATAAATGACGGCCGGGACACAGGGACAAAACTACAACGGGGGCGCCGGAAGGGCACATGGGGGATATACAAATGACGACGGGGACACAGGGAATATTCGATTAGCAATTACCATCAACAAAGCCCAAGGGCAATCATTAGAAAAATGCAGTATAGATCTGAATACGGATTGTTCTCCCATGGACAATTATATGTTGCATGTTCAAGAGTCGGTAAACCTGACAATCTATTTATATGCACAGACAATGGGACAGCGAAGAATATTGGATATTCGCAAGTTTTACGTAGTTAAAATCATATATATATCTATCTATATTCACAGGTGGGACGCAGGGACACAACTACAATTGCGCGTAACTAATATGGCGCGTAACGACTTACGCGCGTGGGGGGGCTTGAAGGGGGGGTGCGAAGGGCCCCCACCAACCAGGTGTTGGTTTGGCGCGAAGCGCCACACCAGCAGATAGTATATATATATATATATATATATATATATATATATATATATATATATATATATATATATATATATATATATATATATATATATATATATATATATATATATATATATATATATATATATGTGTGTGTGTGTGTGTGTGTATGTGTGTACAGTTGTGATACGACTATACATAAAAGTAGGTTGGTGATTACATATACTTTGCACTGTGTTTAATAATTTATAGCACTGGGATCCTCTGGCGCGAGAAAAGTCGAAAAGGGAATGAGGGGAGTTTTTTTTTTGGGGGGGGGGCTAAGGAAGATAGTTTCGTGATTCAGTGCAATTTTTTAAGTTATATGGGACTTTGTGCATTATAGTATTATCAATAACAGCCTCAATGATTTGAAAGTCAAAGGAGAAGGGATCTTGGGAAGGTGAGGTGAGAAATTTATTGTATACCATTTTTATTAAATGTGACTTGGTACGCTATATTAGTGTCATTAACATTTGCAATGATTTGATGGCCAAAAAGGAGGGAAGGGATATTACTACTGGTGGTTGGAGTAGGGATGAGGTTTCTCAGGTATTTACTCAATTATCAGTAAAACGATATAATAAAAGTACTAACAGATTAGACATGTCTCGAAGGTATTTTTTTATTATTTATACAATAATACCCCTGCGCTGTCACCATGTATGTAAGGAAAGATTGCTTTTCACTATAATTTTTTTATCTTTAAATATACTGTGTCTAATTGTTTACAATTCAGAGAATTGTTTGTTTAAAGATTCCTTTAAACAAACCTCGTTAGTTAAAGATTCCTCCTTTTCCCTCAGTTTGCTAACATAAAAGTCTTAGCTATAAATTCGAAATTTAATAAAGTTATAGATGACTAAATTAGAAATGTCGTATCATAGCACAACAACGTAGAAATTTCCAAGCAACACCAGAGCCTCGAGTCATTCATTTCATATTGAAATGAATTTCATTCAGTATGAAACTAAAATTAGTTAGAGAATACCAGGTCTTGAAAAGGATACGGTGAAGGTACTAAAAAATTAGAAACTGATTTACAAAATAACTTTTATGTTAATGTTATATTTTTATGCATTTTTATTTATTTTTATGTATTTTTTGTATTTTTACAAAAAATACTTTTATGTATTTTTATTTTAATGTTAAATTTATAGTGCAAAATTAAGTTTATAAATTTAAATCCCAATCCAAATTATAAGCATCTATAAATTTAGATTTTAATCTGTCAGTGTTGTTTAATTTAGAGAAACTAGTAGAAGGCATGGGAGGAGGACGATAATCCCCAGGATTCTCAAACTAGTATGAGCTTTGACTGTATTCCAATGATTTTGCAAGGAAATCAAATTACCGAACATAGATGGCTCTAATCGTTGAGCATAGCTGCCAGTTGAAGGACTTCCAGTGTTTACACGAATTTCTGAAAAGAAAAAAGGAAGAAATAAGAACCTAAGATTTATTTGTGCTTTTATTTATTTCATCTTTGTTTTCTTTTAATATATTCATTTTAAACTAGCATTGGAGAATAGTTGCAACAGCTCAGAATTAGCATAACATACTGAAGACTCCACTCCCTATCAAGAAAAAATCCGGTTGCCAGTCTTAGCTAAACAAAATAAATTTGTACAAATCAGAATAAGATGGATAGACTTTTAAGTGCTATAAGCTTTGAATAAAATATGTGAGAAATCACAAAAAAATTACTGCTAATTCAGCCTCTGATTTTGCAGCAAAATAAAACACATGCTTAAAAAGAGAGCCAGCCCCCCTTCCCAAAATACTGTAAAATTAAGAAGAAGAACAACCAATATTGAACATTCCATATTACCAACCAAGAAATAGTAAAAGCTTTTTTTTATAACAGCCACCCGATACTAATAAAGAGAGATCCCTAATTTTTAGTATTTCTAAGGATGGAGACCCCATCCTCGTAAAAACTATAAAATGGGTTTCCTATCCCATGTGGACAAAAATAATGAAGAAAGTAAACAAAAAGACTTGAAATAAGAAGGATCGATCTTAAAGCACTATAAGCTTTAAATAGGAAATTTGAGAAACTAATAGATGAAAATAACTGACAATTCCAAAAGAAAACTGCTATAGCCATGGACCTCCAAATTCAAAGCACAATAAAATGTGTGTTTAAGAAAAGACCAAAAAACCCCTAAGAATAGCGTCAAATTTTGAAGCCATAAAGAAGGCTTTACAACTTACATTTAAACAGAATTATAGCCCGAACACAATAACAAAGTTTCTGATTCTTGTCAGTATTAAATAAATTAAAAAAAAAACAAGTTTTTATAACTGAAAGTAAGGAGCGACATTAAAACTTAAGACGAACAGAAATTACTCCGTATAAAAAGGGGGCTGTTCCTTCTCTCAACGCCCGGCTCTTTACGCTACAGTTTGAGTCTTTCTCTCAAGTCTACTTTAAAAACAGTAAACAACTTTAGCGTAAAGAGCGGGGTGTTGAGGAGGGAACAGCCTCTTTCATATACGGAGTAATTTCTGTTCGTTTTGAATTTCAATGTCGCTCCTTACTTTCAGTTGAAAAAATATGTTTTCTTTATTTAATTTCTGAACGTTTTTGAATTAATACATGTTTTGATTTTGGCTCTCCACACACAAATAGTTAAAACAAAATTTGCATATTAATTTTTTTTTTTGCTAAATGGCTTTCTTATAGTTTGGACGATTTTGAGAAAAAAAGGAGCAGGGGAGGATACCTAGTTGTCCAGCAATTTTTGGGTTACTTAAAAAGGCAACTAGAACTTTTAATTTTTTACGACCGTTTTTATTAGTCAAAAATATACGTAACTTACGAATTAACTTATGTAACGAACTTCTATATTCGTATGTTTTTCTTACGTATTATATATATTGAATATGAGGGGGTTCGCCCCCTCGTCAATACCACGTTCTTTACAATAAAGCTTAAATTTTGTCCCAACTCCTTAAGAATGACAAAGGCCGTAGAATAACTTATTAAAATTACTAAAAATTCTTTAACGTAAAGAGCGAGGTACTAGGAGGAGATGAATCCTCATATGCGTAATAATTTCTGTTCGTTTCAAGTTTTAATGCTGCTCTTTCAGCTGAAAAAACTTTTTCATATTTATTTTTTCATTGTTTTTTTAAATAATGCTAGAAAATCCTGCGCCCCCTTCATGGAAATTCTCTTCTTCCATGAAAAACTCCTCCATGGAAAGATCCTCCCATATAATCCCCTCTCTTTCACCCCTTCCCCCTCCAAACCAAAAAATCCCCCTGAAAACGTCTGTACACTTCCCAATAACCATTACTATATGTAAACACTGATCAAAGTTCGTAACTTGCAGCCCCTCCTACGGGGACTGTGGGGGAGTAAGTCAGCCCCAAAGACGTAGTTATTAAGTTTTTCGACTATTCTGAATAATTTGGCTATCTCAGGATTTTAATCCGGTGATTTTGGAAAAAAATGAGCGTGGGAGGGGGCCTAGGGGGCCTCCAATTTTCAGTCACTTCAAACAGCCCCTTGAGCTTTTAATTTCCGTTAGAATAGAATTTCTTGCGACATTCTAGGACCACTGCCTCGATACAATCACCCCTGAAAAAAACAAAAAAACAAACGCATCCATGATCTGTTTTCTGGCAAAAATACAAAATTCCACATTTTTGTAGATAGGAACTTGAAACTTCTGCAACAGGGTTCTCTGACATGCCAAATCTGATGGTGTGATTTTTGTTAAGATTCTTTGACTTTTGAAGGGTGTTTCCCCTATTTTCTAAAATAAGGCAAATTTTTTCACGCTCGTAACTTTTGATGGGTAAGACTAAACTTGATGAAACTTATATATTCAAAATCAGCATTGAAATACAATTCTTTTGAAGTAACTATTGATATCAAAATACCTTTTTTTTAGAGTTTCGGATACTATTGAGCCGGGTCGCTCCTTACTACAGTTCGTTACCACGAACTGTTTGATTAAAATTAAAGTTTAATGGAGGGCATCGTTAAACTTTATAGGTATAAAAATTTTGTTTTTCAGAGTTTCGATTACTTTTGAGCAGGGTCGCTCCTTGCTATTGTTCGTTACCGAGAACTGTTTGATATTTAAGTAAATAGACTAGGTAACATATAGGCTCGATTTTAGTATGTACGCTAGATAATAAATAAAAGAATATAATTATATATATAAAGGAATATGTAAAATATATAAATATATAAAAGAATATATAAAATGTTATAGGTCTGGTGAACAGTTCGTTCAGAGACGGATTGAACAATTTGTACAGTGGCTTGTAAAGAGGTAACAATATGCTGGTTTCACAATTTTACTGGTTTCAAAATTTTTAGCGGAAAATCGGCTAAATAAATATGAAACAAAATAGCTTGTGAAGGTTCAGCTTTCCTTCGAAGGTACGAGCCAAAATATCGCTAACATTTGAATTTTATGAACAAAAAGTGTTGTCAAGTTTGGTACTTCCTTTTCAGCTAGTATATACTCGAGAATTTGAATCGCAAAGATAATACAATAACCGATTTTCACGACTATTAGCTTCGGATCCGTGGAAAACAACATTGTGGCTACAGTTTAACTTAAAATTCAGTTGGTATTTTGGTTTAGGTTAGGTTAGGTTCTGTATTTAATATAATGTGCTCTGGGTAGCCCCTCTTCTATAATTTCTTGTTTTAGTTTCCATAATTATGTTACTAAACTATTATAATTTCATCATATTTTGGGGTATTTCATAACGATTAACCTAACTTTAATACTTGAGTGTGTACTAGCTAATAAAGAAGTACATCAAGTTTATGTTTATGTGTTTATGTTTATGTTTCAAGTTTATGTTTATGTTATGTTTATGTGAGATTTGTTTCTTTATTTCGATGGCTCAAAGTGACGGTACTGGCAAAATGTGATAGTCCCTGAAAAGCTGTTGAAAAACGATGAGTCAAGGCAGAGGGGACAAAAAAACCTTTTTATTTTCATGTCTTTGACACTTTAATTATTTTAAATTTGATTACTTCCCGAATATTTATTTTAGTATAGCCAAGGCATCATCATTTGAAAATAATCAATATCTTTAGTGTTAAAGTTTAAACGTAATTGCCTTGAAGTCGTGTATATTACATATCTAAAACCAAATTACGAGAAAATAAATGTTACTATTTAGTAGTGTTTTTGCTAATTTTGAAATTCTACTTATTTAGTTCACTACTATAGAGCCAAACTTTTAACATTTATTGTTAGCCTAGCCTCATTTAATACTGCAATGAAAGTGGTTTGAAAACTGACATTTTTCGGTTGGAAAGAAATAGTGGCATTTTCTTTTTACTCATTTTTACAATATCGTACTTTTCAAAAATTTGCTTGAAAAATTTCCTCTGCCAATGTAAACAAAAAAATTGCGGAAAATACGGCAAAAAAAGGATGGAAAACGTCATGATTCTAAGGAAATTTAGCCAGAAACTAAAGAAATTGATTAAATTAATTTGACATATAAAGAATCATAGAAGATAAAAAAGTAACTTTTTTTAGTGTTTATTTTAAAAAAGAAGTAAAAATTTATAATTATAATCTTTTTAAACGAACTATTTCAAATGTTTAGTAGACTTGAAGTTTTTTATTTAAGGAATTCTGTTGTTACCCTAAACAGATCGCCTGACATAGTTTTATTTCAGGGGAGGGGTGGGGGGTGCTGAAAAGTAGAAAATTAGACTAGAGATACATAGCTCCTTATATTTCATAAAATAGATTTTCAAAAGGTTTTAGATAGATAATGCCAAAATAAAATAAAAGATAGATTAGAAAGCATGATTTTGTCACAAGTATAAATTCTTTTTAAATTCCCAAATTTTACAATTTTGTCAGGAAGTAACAGAGAGAATGCTTGATAAAATATCCCAATTAGAAGCTTTTTTTTGTTTTGTTGGTTAAATGTTAGTATTTCACGTAGAAGGACCACAACTACTACTACTAACAACCCACTGTAGCACCAAGCCACATTGGACCACCACAGCTGCGTACGATCATCCTTTATTTTAACCTATCCAAAATTTCCCTCTTTCCACCCTTCCAAGAACTTTCAATTTTAAAGAATAAAAGAAATTTTTTATGTGTTAAATAGATAACGAATCTGAAAGCAAAAAAAGAAATAAGTACTAAAGTGGAGGAAAATATAGTTCTAATTAAAACTGATGAATATACGTGAATTGAAGTGAACATTTTTTTCAATTTTCCCAATTTTCCAATTTTTCTTCGACACAAGAAAGGACAATTTGAAATAATATATCTTGCGACTGTAATATTAAACTGGTATTTCTGTTGATTATAATAATCATGCAATATTTTCATCCTGAAAATAATGTTAAAATGATATTTCGATTTTCTCTCCAAAATCAAGGATAAAAGGAGAATAAAAGAACATATAAGAAAAAAATTACACCCTTAAAATTACGTTTATAAAAGTTTATTTTCATCAAGAAGGAAGTAAATAAGTTTTAAAACAAGTTCTTTCTCCCTCTTTGCTTTCTCTCTCAGATAAAGCTTTTGAAAACTCTTAAATAAAACAAGTTACTATTAAAAAAAAAAAAAAAAAAACATTTTCCAAAATTGCTTGAGCACTGGAAGAAGAGCTTTCTAATATCTTGAAAAATTGCTAGAAAAACTTGTTTTGGAGAAGAGCTGATATATTTTCTGATAGAATTTTGGAAATCTAGGAATGAATTAATGTACCAAGGTTGCAATGGAAAATAAAAATAATAACTAGTAAATCCACACTTCAATTTATCCAAAATTTTCTCCATACGATATTATCTAGAATGAAATTGGAACTGGGTGGGATTACTTGCTAAATATGCTGGTACTACGCTATAGAAAAATAGAAATAAATGTTTTCCTACATTTTTTAAAGAAAATTTTGTTAAGGATACAATTAAATGCAATTATTTGTCAACATATTACAATTTTTCATGCTGATAGGTGTCAACACTTATAATAAGAAAGTAAGTACTAAATGTTCAGCAGCTTATCAAATGAAAATGTATGAGTGCTAAACTAAGTTACAAACAGACCCAACTCTGGGGGAGGGGGTATAAAATGCAATTTTTCTTACGAGACTGTTTAAATTTTGCCGAGACTGGCAAACTTATCTGAAAAGATATTTTAAAACATTGGAAGAGGTACCCCTATCTCCTCTTGTGAGTAAATATACCAAACGAGTTTGAAAAATAAATCATCTTTATATTAGTGTAAGCCTTAATATAAGGAAACGCTTCATAGCAATTATTATGGCATAGCATTTAATGATATTTTCTGATCTGCCAAATTGTTACAATAAAATGTGTCAAATTGTGACATAACGCTTAGTAATATAAAATTCTTCTAATTATCATATAATGTTTAAGGATGTTACATTATATTTATCACATTCAGATTCACGTATGGCCAAAATGCGGGGATCATCATTCTGGGAAAGAAATTGCCCCAGAATGGTGTATTTTATAGTAGTAGTAGTAGTAGTAGTAGTAGTAGTAGTAGTAGTAGTAGTAGTAGTAGTAGTAGTAGTAGTAGTAGTAGTAGTAGTAGTAGTAGTAGTAGTAGTAGTAGTAGTAGTAGTAGTAGTAGTAGTAGTAGTAGTAGTAGTAGTAGTAGTAGTAGTAGTAGTAGTAGTAGTAGTAGTAGTAGTAGTAGTAGTAGTAGTAGTACTACTGTTAATAACGGGTGCCCTAATTTCAAAAGAAAAAAACATGGGGGAAGAATAAGTAAAAAATAAGATACAGTCATAGGGAATCAAACAGCTTAAGAAGATGTAGTTTCCCTTTGAAGGTTTGATTTCACACAGTGGCTTCATGTGTGAAAATGCCTAAGATGGGTCCAGGGGCCCAAAAACGTCTTTATTTTTAAATCTCTTGGTGTTTTAAACTTTCAGTGTCTAAGAGTACTACTACTAGTACTACTAAAAAGTCGCCGCAGAACAAAGCCTTCTGATACCAATAAAGCTGCAAAATCTCTTCGTCAATCCCATTCTATTCAAAGCATCTGTGTTATGCCTTCCCAAAAAGTTCAAGTTCCCTTCAAATCCATGTTTACGGCCTGTTCCGGTCTCCTTCGAAGACGACCTGCTTTTCGTTTTGCCCTAGATATATCGTCCAAAAGGAGGATCTTTGGCAATCAACTCTGTTTCATTCACAAAATATTTCCAAGCCACCTCAGTCTTTCTCTCATTATAGCCCTACAAAGTGGGATAGAAAAACATTCTTTGTACAGATTAATGCTAAAATGCGGATACTCAAACGGGTACCCGAAACAAGCAAGATACCATTCCTCTGTATTCTAGCCTGGCGCCACCCGCGTAGTTACCTGGTGCCACTTGGGTACGTGGCACAGCACCACCAGTTGCATTATCGATGGTACTAGGGTATAGTATTGTAGCCGACTGGTCCGTAGTCTCTCAAGGACTATTCTGCCGTCAATATTTTCAAATCAAATGGGTTTCCAGGGTCTGTCCAGACTCCACTACGTCCTTTCCATTAAAATAACTTGGTAAAAAAAATATTCAGGTATAGTTATATAAGTAATTAAAAATTATTCAAGTCGCGTCTCTTATTTAAAAAAAAAAACAGTTTTTTCATTTCAATTAAAACAGATAAGTTTCACTACCCACCACAATGGAATTCGAACATTACCCAAATTAATTCTAGCGATCACGACTCTCTCAATATTCACTGGCACCAATGGGACTCGAATCTAATCTGTTCTAATTGAAATGAAAAAAACTATTTTTTTTTGCAAATAAGAAACAATACTTGAATAATTTTTTATTACTTACATAACTATACCTGAATTTTTTTTACCAAGTTATTTCAAAGGAAAAGACGTATTCATTTAGGATGCTTCTTCATTATAGTGTCAGGATCAGCTTTGGTTACTTTTAATCGCAGTGAGTTTGATATATCCAATCTATTCTGTACCTAGTTCTAATGCCATAACCGAAAATCCGGCCTCACATAGATACGAGCTAGTAAACAGGAGGAGGATTTTCCTTGCTTCGTCGAACGGGCAAGGATTTTCATTAGAAACTGTCATTGTCAATGCAACCTTTCCACAGCATAAGCTGTTTCATGAACGCCCAGATTTTATTGTGAACTGCAAAATGTCCGATCTGTTTGAGCTTTGCAAATTCAAATTGAGTTAATTTTATTTGAAAAAATAGCCATCGTATAAGTAAGCTGGACAATGAATTCGTTGTCGAGTAGATATTTAATAATAATCTCTATTTCCTTTGAAGTAAATTGTAACTTTATTACACAATTCCACTAATAGTGTTTGTAGCTTCCCCACTGCAATACCTTGGCTAGCATTGATGAGGCTCTCTTTAAACATGTATTGAATTCAAAACTCCCCAGTGTGTATAAAATGCCATAGTACTAATAGTATCTTTCCCCTGGATAACCAGCGAACTTATAAATGTAGAAGAAGAGATATATCGCGGCTACCAGTTTTTGAAATAGGCGGGCTTTTAAGGGTTTTGTTTTAATACAATTTACAATTTTCGGCAATTCGGCAAAGAAAATAATTATCAAGAATAGGGGTATATTATCATTTTATATTGTCTGTGAAATCTGATGCAGAAAAATTTAAAGCTTTAAAATAACTTATGCCTCTGAAAAGTTCAAATTAAACTTCTTACTTAACAATTAGATATTTCAACCCAAATTTCACAATATTTGAAAAAGACAAAAAAGACATTAGAAAGTATAATTTAATCAAATATTCTTACCCCTTTCCAAATATCAGAAACAAGCATAAAAATACCACCCACCCCCCACAAAAACTTGGGAAGCACAGACTACTTAGAACCAAGTATTCATATCGCAAAGAAAAAAAAAATGTCAAGTTAGCTACTATTAAATCCCGAAATACATTACCGCTACAAATGGTAATAATAGCTATTTTCCATTAGTTGACAAGAACCATATAAAAAAAAAGCTGAAGGGGGCATGTGACCTTAAAAACCATAAGAACCTTAAGAACCAAGAACCATATAACAAAAAAGCTGAAGGGGGAATGTGACCTTAAATATCCAACCAAAGACTCAACTTCACCAAATACGATCAAGATTAAAACCCAAAATTCCACACATCCCCATCGTAATTTACCTTCTAATGACCCACTAACTTTCTTCTTCAAAATTTGTCTGCTTAATCGTTGTTTTCAAAAATCCCGGAATCACAAAAGAATCATGATTAATTCCTTCTTGAAAACAAGCAATCCCTTCTTGAAAACTAAACATTCTGTCAACCATTATATATATTACCTAGGGTTGTCCGAATAAATATTTTTTGTCTTTTTTTTACTAGCTGTGATTATGCTGACACCTCCTAATCCAAACATACTCTACAGAATGGCATTTTTGTAAAATTGCATTGTTGTCTTTCATTTAGCTGGAAATATTAAGTCCTAAAATCTGGTGTTCGGTATTACAAAAATATTCGTTATTAAGTCTTACACCGAATACTAATTCGGTGTTTGGTGTTTCAAAAACAAACCGCTGTGATATTTTCTGTTTTTTTTTTCTCCTAAGCAGTGCTGGTTCTATATAAGTCATCAGTTGCGTGAGAAAAAGCTTAATTACAAAAAACGAAAAAAGAGAAGTTTTAAACATTTAAAAAGGTGTAATATGCAATATCTAGACAGCGAAAAATTCTTAACAACATAAATTGAATATGATACAACGCTTTTCCACCAGTGTTCCACTTTTGAGATGAAAAGGAATGACACTTTTTTCTAAACTTTAATCTAACTCAGGATTGCCGCAGAAATTGCAACAGCATCCCATTAATCTCAAGTGAAGGGGGAGATTGTTGCCCACAACAACAACCGGAAGGAATTGCCAATTTATTTCTGCTTTCCAAGTCTCGTCTCTTTCGAGTACAGCTATAATTCTTTTTAGTTTGTTAATAGCCCTACTGAAGTTTTGAAGCAAGTCACAATATCTTCATGTTTCTGACCTTCTTTCGGAAGGATATCATTAGATTATTATGAGGGGGTTATTATTTTTATGAGTGCATCTCAGAGTTTCATTTTGAAAGTCTTAAGTTAATGACTCTGATGAAAATTTTCACTAAGAAATCACACCATAGGGCAATGTTCCTACTATTGGCAGTCTAGAAAATGAAACTTAGTGAAAATGAAAATTTTAGTGAAAGTTAAAGTTTTAGGCAAAAGTTTTAAGTAAAAGAAATTTATTGTTGAACTCCTATATAAATATGGATATCTATTTCCTTATTGTTTTTTTTTTGTGTGTCGATTTTAAATTATATTCCAATCTGAAACGACAAATTTCTACAAAAAAAGCATTCTCACAACTTAATAATTATTTTTTAAACGAAAGGTTGAATTTCTTATGTTGGAGGGAGTAAAGAGTGAAGCTCAAATTGATGGGGTGGAGAAGGAGTATACACGGCTATATTCAGGTCAGGAGGCTTGCTGCTGCAGTGAGGTGTTTGTGATATGTTTTGTCAACATCATTATGTAAAATGATTCCTTCATTCTTTTCCTTTTGGCTATGCTAGACTGCAATATACTCAGTAATTGCGGCATAACGATACTACGACATAACGATACGATACGGTATAACGATACTACGACTACGGCATAACGATACGACGACTACGGCATAACGATAGTAATGTGGCTATACGATACTCAGTGACTATACTTAAATAGTCAAATTGTTTCAGCTAGTTGTTTTTTTTTATTTTTTCCATTCTCCCTTTTTTGTCAAGGCTTTCAGATATGTAGTCGCAATATACAAAACTTTGGCATTATTTATACAAAAACGTATTTTTATTTTTTAAAGTTCACTGTCGTAATAGAAGTTATACCATTCTCAATACCTTCTTTTCATTTTGATTATACGGCAACTATGCTATATTCATAATATCAATGGTCAGGTATACTGACTATAATCAGGGTTATGCTTAGGGCTGTTCTAAGCTTGATCATTCTGGCCATGTTGTGTGAGCTGTACTACAGTCAAATATACTTACATATTCACTGCGCTCAGTACAATACATTTTGCCTATGATATTTGGTGGCTATAATATACTAAAGGCCTAAACCCTAAATTTAAGGCTTGAATTTGCTTTGAAGAGCTTGGTTAAGCATTAATCTGATCAGGTTGGTATAAATAAACCTAAGCTGGGTCTAGGGGGAAATGTTTTATTTTGAATTCTTTGTATCAATCAAAGGGGCATGGAGGGTATGTGCCCCCTCCCACTAGGATTTTGCATTCAAGCTAGACTTTGAAAAATACCTCTTTTGGGGGTAAATTCATTGACAAGTGTCTTTTTTATATTTTAGCAGAAAAAAAGAAAAAGTAACAAATTTGACCCCCCCCCCTCCTAGTTGTTGAAACTCACATTTTGCTCATATCCTAATTTTTCATGAATTGACACCACTCACCAATCTGGTTCAAACCTAATAGGGTTTTTCTGGGTGGCACACGCTAAAATTTATTTTTATTATTCTTCCCTTGTTCATCATATAGATAGGGGAGCTGCTATTCCAAGAAACTATTTTTCTAATTTCAAAAAAGATTCCTTAAATTTCCCTAGTATTGGTCATTCATGAAGTTTACGCATGGAAGTTGAAAATTGCTCAAATCATGTACGTGCACATAAACAGAGTTGTTTACCCACACTTGTAACTGCAGTGTAGTCCGGGCGTAAGTTTGAACGTCAGCTAAATCTCAGTGTGAGTGAGCCAGAGCCGATCCAAATTTCTCCCTATTTCTTTCCAGTGTGATTTTTTTTATTTCCCCTTAGGGTGTGAGGGTGACTAAAAATCTTATTGCGACTTGTTTTCTAAGAAAATTGGCTACAGAGGGGAACTTATAGCTTGATAATTGTACTGTGAATAATCTTATGGTTGGAAATTGGGTCATAATTAAATATCTTTATGGCAATTACTTGCTACTAGCACGGTGTATTCCAAATCGATTTTCCATTAAGATTAAAAAGACGACTATTGAATATTTCTAGGACACTAAATGGTTTTTTGGAAGTAATTGAACCCAAGCGGTACATCACCAAGTATTAAATACTGAAAATTGCTAAAGTTGGGCGGGAGATACGGCAGTTTAAAGTACCACTTATAAGTGAATCTTATACATTAACATGGGCGTACAGAAAATAGGCATGGGAAGATCTATGACTCATTAATTTCCAGAAGAAGAGCTTGCTGACTTCCAAAAGAATGTTTCGGTAAAAAAAAAAGTGCGTATTGGTTATATAATAAACACTATAGAATTTCGATCGTGGATGATGCGAACATGACACAAGAAACTGGTCAAGCAACTTCTTTATACCACACAATTAGCTTTGGCTTGGTTGGAAAATAAATTGTAGCTATGTCTTATTTAAGTATTTAGTTGGTATTTTGGTTTGGTTTAGGTTAGTATAATATATCTTATGCTTTACCCCCCCCCCTTCCTAATGTTCAAATATATAGCCCAAATTTGTTTCTAAATTATTATATTTTAATCATATTCTGTTTGATTCCATTAGCATTAATATAACTTCACTTCCCGAGTGTTTACTATATAACTGATAAGTACAAAAAAGTTTTTAAAGTCACAACTAAGTCATAACAGGTACTGAGTTGTTTCGGATTAGAAAATCGGAAGTTTTTAATACATTTGTTCTGAAAAAAAAAAAAAAAAAAATAATTAAGTTTATCGAATTATTTAAATTCACAGTCAAGTAATATGTATATAGTCAGTTTTAACTAAAATTAATTAAAAAACAGCTGTCCGAAAAAGAAGTTTGCTAAAGAATATATATATATATATATATATATATATATATATATATATATATGCTTGGTTGTGTCAGTTTCCAAGTAACCAGTTAAACAATAAACAAACACGTTTCTATTTTCCTGTTCTTTGGTACTTTGACATGATATTTACCAAAGAAATTTTAAGTAAGTGTGATATGACTTCAGGGGCACAAATGTACAAGGGGCAAAGGGAGAGGAGAGGAAAGGTTTTTTTCTCTTTAAATAAAGATACACAAAATGTATGTCTAAACATCTAGGGAGTGAATTACGCTTCAAGTGCCTACCGCCCGAGCACCCTTCCTCAATTGGCACCCTGTATGTCTCATTGACTACGAAGTGAAGATTATGTAAATTGCATTATTTTTAAATCTAACACGATTCTAGATCGAATTGATAAGCAGTTTAGTAGCAGCAGGTGTCCCACTTACCATAAAGTCGTACAGCTTCCTCTGCTTTTCCGAGTGAGTTAGTAGAAACACAAGAATACGTTCCAAAATCGCCCCGGGAAACTTCTCGGATCACTAAGCTGATAACAATCTGATAGCTGGAAATCCTCTCTTCATGAATCTCGTATTTCTGGCTGTAAGATTAAATGTCAATCACAGTACTAGAGAACGATCACCCAATCAAACGTAATCAAGATACTTTACAAACTGAATGTTTCACAGAAGATACTTCACAAACAATCATGTTTGGAAGTAGAAATAAACATTTTTGTCCTGGCCATTGACAAAGGGTGCATTACAGGCTCTAAACAGTTGCAACTTCAGATTAACCACGGAAGTTGCTTAAAGCAAAAGTCCAATCGGACCGCTTGTGAAATACTAAAGGCTTATAATGGCATTATCTTCATAATTTGCAGTTATATTACTCTCTCTTTCACTCTAATGATAATTTCAATACGTTTTAGTCTAATATTAATACCAATTATGATGATGATGCAGGTTTATTGCACTAAAGATACCCATTAACTATCTTTATTAAAAGCTACTAGAAAAATAAATTCAAAATTACTTTTCTATCGAATGTTGATAATAAGTAAGACATCAAAAGAATGGAATTTTTATGTTCATTCCAAATGTATAAAATTGTTTTGTTTAATGTTTAATCACTAAGTTTAATGCTACTCATTAGAAGCTATGAGCCTAAGAAAATTTGTCTGATTTTCAAGGGCACTAAAACTTTTAATTTCCGTTTGAGTGAACCCTCTTCCGATACTCTAAGACTATTAGTTCGACGCGATCAACCCTGGGGAAAAAAGAAAAAAAAATTAACATGTTTTCGTGATCTTTCTTCGGACAAAAAATATAAAATTCCTCCTTTTTGTAGATGGGAGCTTGAAACCTCTACAGTACGGTTCTCTGATGCACTGAATCTGATGGCGTGAATTACAATAAGATTCTTTAACTATTTGGGTTTCTTTCCACCTTTTTTAAAATCAGACAAATTTTCTCAGGCTTATAGCTTTTAATGGGCAGTGAAACTTAAATATTTGGAATCAGCATATTAAGTCGATTCTTTTTATGTATCTTTTGACATAAAATTTCCATATGTTAGAGTTTCTGTTACTATTGAGCCCCATCGCTCCTTACTTACGACTAACTGTTTGAAAATATGGAATTTGTATATTTTGCCGGATGAAAAATCACGAATGTGTGTTTATTTATTTATATTTTTTCCATGAGCAATCATATCAAGCCAACCCTCCTAGAACATCGGAAGCTGGCTTATTAAGATGAAAATTACAAGCTCATGTGATCAAAAGATTGGATACCCTCCTATGCCTCTTTTTCCTAGAGACAACTGATCTAAATTTTAAGACATGCATTTGGTTCAGCAAAGTTTAAAGATTTACTGACATTGTATCTGGGAATTACATGGCTTCCCACAGTCCCTGGTGAAACATGTTTAAGTTATATAAATTGTCCATTGTTTACATAGGATATTTGTTACTGGAAAATACACAGAAATTCTTCGGAGACGGAGGGGTTATATGGAATGAATTTTCCTTGGAGGAAAGTCTACGGGGGGAATTTTCTATGGCAAATTTTACACGGTAGGGGGATCCCCATGACAAAACGGTCATTAGATAAAGGTCAGAAATTTAATAAAAAAAGAAGGTTTTTTTCAACTGAAAGTAAGGACTTGCATTAAAATTAAAGAAAACTGGAATTATTATGCATATGAAATAGGCTACCCTCTCCTCAATACCTTGCTCCTTAGCCTTAATTTTGGATTATTCCGAATATGAGAGGGGCTAACCCTTCTCAATACACAGGTTACCAGATACCAATACCAGGTTAGGAGCAGCTAACCCTGCTCCTTACACTAAAATTTCTCCCAATTCTTTGAGAAAGACATCTGAACCAAACAAAGGTCGTTCCGTTAGAATTTTTTTGTAAGTGCTAAAAAACTTTAACGTGAAGAACGACATGTTGAGGAGCCTTCCTGGCATTAGCCATGGCTTGATGGTACCTTGATTTCAACTCTATTATGAATGAGAGACTATCTATCAACAAGTGAAAATTACATCGTTTTTACACATTCCTGAAAAAGGCTTAAGCCAGCTGTGCCTCTCACTGAGACTATCTGTCTTGGATACTCACCAATTAACCACGGCTTGATGGCATTTTGATTTAATTCAAAAATCAACAAAACCAGTTATTTTCCAGTAAACGATCTATCAACAAGTGAAAATGACATCATTTTTAAACATTCCTGAAAAAGGATCATGGCAGCTGTGCCTCTCACTGAAATTATCTGTCTTGACTTTTCACCAATTAGCCACGGCTTATTGGCATTTTGATTTAATTCAAAAACCAACAGAACCAGTAATTTTCCAGTAAACGATCTATCAACAAGTGGAAATGACATCATTTTTAAACATTCCTGAAAAATGACCATGGCAGCTGTGCCTCTCACTGACACTATCTGTCTTTGCTTTTCACTAATTAGCCACGGCTTAATGGCATTTTGATTTAATTCGAAAACCAATAAAACCAGTATTTTTCCAGTAAACGATCTGTCAACAAGTAAAAATGACATCATTTTCAAACATTCCTGAAAAAGGATCATGGCAGCTGTGCCTTTCACTGAGACTATCTGTCTTGGCTTTTCACCAATTAGCCACGGCTTTATGGCATTTTGATTTAATTCAAAAATCAACAGAACCAGTAATTTTCCAGTAAACGAACTATCAACAAGTGAAAATGACATCATTTTTAAGCATTCCTCAAAAAGGATCATGGCAGCTGTGCCTCTCACTCAGACTATCTGTCTTGACTTTTCTCCAATCAGTCATGTCTTGATGCCTTGAGAAAGCCAAGAGCGAGAAGCACATAAGTATTATCAGGAATCTATAAAAATGATGTCATCTTCGCTTGTTCATAGATATTCTATCATCCATCCATCCATTTTAGGGCAGAACTAAGGGATGCATGATATTTTAAATTAAAATCCATTTGCCAACAAGCCATGTCTAATTGGAAAAAAGCCAACACAAACAGTCTGAGTGAGAGGCACAACTGACATAAGCCTTTTTCAGGAATGTATACAAATGGCGTCATTTTCACCTGTTGATAGATAGTCTATCATCCATCCATTCATCAACCCAAAAGAAGAAAAATAGGACAGGGCACTAGGGGAGAAGCTCCTAGCCCCCTGATCAGTAAAACTATTGAATTCCAATCGAATGGACATTCTCCAGAGTTCTTATGAGTTTTACTCCTTCCTTACAAAGTGACCATGGGTAACAAAAACGTAAAAATGGAAAAATACGTGGAAGGTACATTTCTCTTTGTTTAGGTTTGCTAAGCAAATCGTTCCTCTGGTTTGCCTTAAGAGGAAAAATTCCAATTTAAACCTTTCAAGACAATCATTAAATAAGCGGTTGCAACATAAGCTTTGTTTGTTTTGATTTTTAACGTTACTAAGCATTTTGAATTAAATACATTTTTGTTTTGTTTAATCTCAGCCCTAAAAAGTCCCACATCCTTACACATTAAGTGTTATGTCCAAACTCTCATGTTGTTTTTTCTCCGGATTTATCTCAGGGAATTTATCTCAGAAGCTGCGCCAAATAAAAAATGAAACAGGCTCTCTTAACTGAAAATAAGGAGCACTTTTAAAACTTAAAACTTCCAAACGGAAATTATTCTTCAATCACCCACACATCGTGCTAAATTTTAGTAGTACGTTTAAAAAAGATTCTTATTCTAATTAAATATCCCCTGTGTTTTAGGAGTCATTCTTAAAGAATTTGGACAAATAGTCAGACTTCAGCGTCAAGAGCGAGGTTTTAAAGAAGGGACAACCCCCTCATATACAGAATAATTTGTTTTCATTTTAAGTTTTAATGTTGCTCCCTACTTTCAGTGGAAAAAAATTCTTTTTTCAAATTCAATTTCTGATTATTCTAAAATAATGTTGGGAAATCCGGATCCCCATCCACGAAATGTTCTCTCCCAGCATGAAAAAGTTATGCTATGTAAAATGCAATACCCAACCACTCAGGAAAATTCCCCTTGAAAAATCAATCTTCCCTGAAAAGTCCCCCCCCCCCAAGAAAATTTCTCGTGGATGATTCTGCCTGAAAAGTTCTCTTTAGGCTACTTACATTAGAAACATACTTTAATTTCTGATCATTTTCAAATCATGCTCGAAATCCCCCTTCCCGTGGAAAATTCTACCGGGGGGTCCCCCTTCCAGTGGATAGTTGTTCCAGCGGAAAACTCCCACCCGAAAAATTTATACCGCCATAAATTCCCTTATGGAGAATTTCTCCTGTGGAAGCCCCTCCCCCCACCCGCCAAAAAATCCCCCAGACAATTCCGACTCCCCTGAAAATTTTGCTTGGACAATTCCTCCGGGACATGTCGTCATGTAAAATTGAATTGGCAAAAGAAATTAAAAAAAAACTATATGGGAGTTCCGGCAAATGCCCCCAACATAAAATTCCATTGTAAAGGTAACACTCAGAAACTCCCCACTTCATGGAAAAGTCGCCCTGTGGAAAATCCCCCGACCCCCGAAAAATGTCTGTGTACTTCCTAATAGCATACGTAAATAACGGGCGAATTACCTAAAATAAAAATAAAAAAATTTCCCAGGGACTCTTGGGGTCCCCAAAAGTCATAGATATTGGACCTTTTAACTATGCTGAACAAAGCGGCTATCTCAAAATTTTTATCAAACAACTTTGGGGAAAAAAGGATATGGGACAGGGGCTATTTGTCCTCTAATCTTTTTGGTCATTTAAAAATGGTGCTAAAACCTAAATTTCCGTTCAAACGACCCCTCTCGATATCCCAGGGCCTTTTGTTTGATAAGATAACCCCTGGGGAAAAAGCAAAAACAAAAAACAAGAAATAAACACGCATTTCATGCAAAATTCCACATTTTACAGATGGAATCTTCAAACCTCTACAGGAATACGCTGAATCTGATGGTGTAATTTTCATTAAGATTTCTTAAATTGTTCGTGGTGTTTCCCCTTTTTTTTCGAAAATTAAATAAACCTTCTCAATATCTTAAATTTTTGGTAAAACTAAACTTAATGACTCTCAATGCCGAAGATTGTCGTTTTTGGCTTTCCGTCTAGGGCTAAACAGAAAGCAGGTTGTCCTCGTTTGGGGTGGAAGGATGTCATAAATATGGATTTAAAGGAAATGGTAACTTCCTGGGAGGGTCCGAAAAGGTAGGCCTTGAAAAAAATGGGTTGAAGGAAGAGCATGCGTAGCTGTGTTGGCCTCAGGCGACTTGGTGCTGCGGTGAGTTATTATTAGTAGGAGTAGTAGTAGTAATGAGTCTTATATATTTGGGATAATTATAAAAAGCCAAATCTTTTTATTCATCTATTGATATCAAAGTTCCGTTTTTATGACACTTGGTATTAACCAAGTGACATATAGCAATCGCAAATTCTGTCGGTCCCGGTTTTGCTACTTTAGGCACTTCCAGGTAAGCTAGGACGATGAAATTTGGCAGGCGTATCAGGGTCCGGACCACATTAAATTAGAAATAGTCGTTTTCTCGATATGACCATCTGGGGAGGAGTGGGGGGCCCGTTAATTCGAAAAAAATAGAAAAATAGAAGTATTTTTAACTTACGAACGGTTGATCAGATCTTAATGAAATTTGATGTTTGGAAGGATATCGTGTCTCAGAGCTGTTATTTTAAATCCCGACTAGATCTAGTGATATTGGGGGGAGTTGGGAGGGGGAAACCTAAAATCTTGGAAAACACTTAGAGTGGAGGGATCGGAATGAAACTTGGTAGGAAAAATAAGCACAAGTCCTAGATACATGATTGACATAACCAGAACGGATCCGCACTCTTTGGGGTAGTGGGGGGGGGGTAATTCTGAAAAATTACAAAAAATGAGGTATTTTTAACTTACGAACGGGTGATCGGATCTTAATTAAATTTTATATTTAGAAGGACCTCGTAACTCAGATCTCTTATTTTAAATCTCAACCGGATCCAGCGTAATTGGGGGGGGGGCAGTTGGGGGAAACCGGAAAATCTTAGAAAATACTTAAAGCGGTGAGATCAGGATGAAACTGGATGGGAAGAATAAAGACCTGTCTAAGATACGTGACTGACGTAACCGAACCGGATCTGCTCTCTTTGGGGTAGTTGGGGGGGGGGGGGGGTTAATTGTGAAAAACTAAAAAAATCAGGTATTTTTAACTTACAAACGGGTGATCGGATCTCAATGAAATTTGATATTTAGAAGGATATCGTGTCTCAGAGCTCTTATTTTAAATCCCGACCAGATCTGGTGACATTGGGGGGGATTTGGGAGGGGGAAACCTAAAACTTGGAAAACACTTAGAGTGGAGGGATCGGGATGAGACTTGGTGGAAAAATAAGCACAAGTCCTAGATACATGATTGACATAACCGGAACGGATCCGCTCTCTTTGGGGTAGATGGGGGGGGGGGTAATTCTGAAAAATTAGAAAAAATGAGGTATTTTTAACTTATGAACGGGTGATCGGATCTCAATGAAATCTGATATTTAGAAGGATATCGTGTCTCAAAGCTCTTATCTTAAGTCCAAACCGGACCTGGCGACATTGGGGGGAGTTTGGGGTGGGGGAACCTAAAATGATGGAAAACACTTAGATTGGAGAGATCGGGATGAAACTTGGTGGGAAAAATAAGCAGAAGTCTTAGATACGTGATTTACATAATTGGAACAGATCCACTCTATTGGGGGGGGGGGGTTAATTCTGAAAAATAAAAAAATGACATATTTTCAACTTACGAAGGAGTGATCGGATCTTAATGAAATTTCATATTTAGAAGGACCTTGTAACTCAGATCTCTTATTTTAAATCTCAACCGGATCCAGCGTAATTAGGGGGGGGGGCAGTTGGTGGGTACCGGAAATCTTTGAAAATACTTAAATCGATGAGATCAGGAAGAAACTGGATGGGAAGAATAAAACCCTGTCTAAGATACGTGACTGACATAACCGGATCGGATCTGCTCTCTTCGGTGGAGTTGGGGGGGGGGGTGGTAATTTTGAAAATTGAGGTAATTGTAACTTACGAAAGGGTGACCAGATCTTAATGAAATTTGATATTTAGAAGGATCTTGTGCTTTAAAGCTCAAATTTTAAATTCCGACCAGATGCTGTGAAATTGGGGGGAGTAGAGGGGGAAACTGGAATTCTTGGAAAACGTAAATACTGGGGTATTTTTATCTTACGAATAGGTAATCGGATCTTAATGAAATTTGATATTTAGAAAGAATTCATATCTCAGAGCTCTGATTTCAAATCCCGACCAGATCTTTTGACATTGGGGGGAGTTGGAGGGGGAAATCTTGGAAAACACTATAGAATAAGCAAATGTCCTTGATACGTGATTGACGGAACCGTACTGGATTCGCTCTCTTTGGGGGAGTTTGGGGGAGGGGTTAAGTGATTTGGCGAGTTTGGTGCTTCTGGACGTGCTAGGACGATGAAAATTGGTGGGCGTGTCAGGGAGCTACACAAATTGACGTGATAAAGTCGTTTTCCCAGATTCGACCATCTGGGGGGCTAAAGGGAGAGGAAACATTAGAAAAAATTAGGTATTTATAACATACGGGTGGGTGATCGGATCTTAATCAATTTTGATATTTAGAAGGACATCGTGACTCAGAGCTCTTATTTTAAATCCTGACCGGCATTAAGCCTCTTATTTTCCTTTTAAATCAATCTATTGATTCATAGAATTTTGCTAGAGCTCATACTATATGATCTCTTGGCTCTTAGCTCTTCATGCCTCGTCAAAAGTGCCATATGAGCTCTTAGCTCTTGTTTAGAGTTTCCTTCACTATTAAGCCGATTCACTCCTTACTTATAGTTTGTTACCATGAACTGTTTGATATAATTTAATGTTCAATTCAATTCAATTCAATTTATTCAAATAAAACTACAATATAACACCAATAATAATAAAGATCCTGGAAGCGAACTTGTTGAGGACCATAACCACAAAAAATTGAAAATGAAGAAGAGAGAAAAAAAAAAAAAAAAAAAGAAAAGAGAAAACATGAGTAACTAAAGCAAATTGAATAAGAATTTAGAGAGTTATAATATCAAAATTTTAGTACATTGCTATACAGCGTGCGAAAACTAGTGGATAGCTCGACACTGGAGGGTATTATATTCCATTGAAGTATAGATTTATAAATGGGGGATCGCTGGGCGGAACTAGAGACAAACTTGGGGACAATGAAGGAACGGTTGGATGAACGGAGACAGAGGCCTTCAGAATTATTAATATTAAAATAAGATAATAATTGAGGAGGAAGATTTTTATGGTAAGCGGAGTATGCAAGGTATAGATTTAATTTTTTGATGATTTGTTCAAAAGGGATAATACCAAAATCGGAGTACAAGTCCTGGGTGGGATATAGTCGGGGCAGCCGAAAAACTGCTTTGATGGCACGGTTTTGGGCAGATTTTAATTTATTGGTAACTGAAGGAAAAGTGTTGCCCCAAACAGATCCACAGTATGAGATATATGGGTAAATAAAAGAGTAATAAAGGGTGACAAGGATATCGGGAGGAAGAAAATAATTCGCACGATTAATCATACTTACCTGTCGCAAAATTATGGCTCTGATGTAGGACACGTGTGTTGCAAATGATAGGGAGGAGTCTATGTGAACACCAAGAAACTTGGCAACTTCGACCTGTGGGAGGAGATTGGTAGAATATTTTAGGCCAAGTGCTTGCTGAGGTTCATTTTTTTTGTAAGGGGTTCGAAATAATACAACCTGACTTTTCTTGATGTTAATGGTCATGCAGTTAACTAGACACCACTCCTCTACTCTATTCAGAAGGGTTTGAGTAGAGGCGACAACGGATGGTAAATTAGGACCGGTGATGAAAAAGTTGCTATCGTCAGCGAAAAGTACTGGGTGCACTGATGGACCCAGGTCCGTAACCAAATCATTAATATAAAGGAGAAAAAGTATTGGACCAAGAACAGAGCCTTGTGGGACGCCCCTTCGGACAGGTAGGGGATGTGAAGTCAACCCGCCCAGACTCACACTCTGTACTCTACCAGAGAGATAAGAGCCAAACCATGAGAAAGGAACTCCACGAATCCCTAAGTTGTTGAGTTTACTTAATAGAACACTGTGATCAACCATATCAAAGGCCTTAGAAAAGTCCAGAAATAAGCCCAATACAGTATTTTTAAGGTCAAGTTGGGAACGTATAAACTGTGTGGCGTCTATTAGTGCATGAGCAGTTGAAAATTTGGAACGGAAGCCATATTGATGAGGAGAAATCAACGAATCTGAAGAATGAATCCCAAATAAAAAGGGAGAAAGACGTCGGAATATAATTCTCTCGAGCACTTTAGATATAACTGGGAGAAGTGAGATTGGACGATAATTACTTATCTCAGACGGATCGCCTTTTTTATGAATCGGGATAACAATTGCTGATTTAAATATTTCTGGGAAGACTCCATTGGTCATAGACAGGTTTGCTATGTGCACAATGGGTTCACAAACATAGGAAGATACGGTCCTAAGAAGCTTATTACTTATGCCAAAGAAGTCAGGTGTACTACTATTAGAGAGACAATTGATAACTTGAAGCACCTCTTTACGATCAGTTGGAGAGAAAAACATAGATCCAGGATTCTTGCTAGGTTGAACTGACTGGGAGAAGGAACAGGAGTTAGCATTTGGAATATTAGTGAAATAATTATTAAAAGCATCCGGTACTGAACTTGGGTCAATTAATCTGCCACTGATGTCCTTAAGGTTAAGAGGTACAGATCTTGAACTTCTTTTTTTTGAAAGAATTTCATTTATTGTTGACCAAATTTTTTGCAAGTTCCCTTTGCAATGAGAGATTTTCGAATAATAATAATTTTTTTTTGCTTCCCGGACAAGTTTGGTATATAAATTTTTGTATTTTTTATAATTAGTCAGGTCAATAACGTTACTGGTTTTGCAAGCTAACTTATATAGGTCATTTTTTCGATATGAAGAGATTATCAGGCTATTTGACATCCAGGGGCGTATATGGCTAGTTTTTCGGTTTGATTTACGAACTGGAAAGGTTGAACTGATAAGATCACTCAGTCCTTGTGTAAAACCATTTGTGGCTGAATTAACATCCTGACAATCCAAAACCTTGGACCAGTCAAAGGATTTCAAACGATCCGTGAACCTGTTCATATTCACAGTATTATATATTCTATTATACGTAGGGGTTTTAGTTCTAGAGGGCTGAGTAGTTGGTAGGGAGGGTAGCGAGAGATAGATTGGAAAGTGATCTGACAGGTCAGAAAATATTATTTTGGAGGACAGGTGGTTTCCCAGGGAAGTGGATACAAAAATGTTGTCAATTACAGTAGCTGTAGACCTCACAGGATCAACTCTAGTAGGAAAAAGGATTGTGGGAAGAAGACCACTTGAGGTGAATGTTTCAAAAAAGGTATCACAATCATTATTATTGCTAACATTTAGTAAATTACAATTGAAGTCCCCAAAAACTATTGCCTTCTTTTGTGGTAAATTAATTAAACTAGAAAAATCATCAAATAGGTTACAAAAGAAAGGGGTCGGAAATGAGGGGGGCTTATAAAATAATGAAAAAATAAGAGAATTCTCGTCAACACTTATGTCTACGATTATTGAATAAATGCATCTATTATGTATAGGTTGCGAGAATAAGAATTCACAGTCTAATAGCCTGGTGAATTTCAGACTTGACCGGATGTAAAGAGAAATGCCGCCAGAGGACTTGGTTAATTTTCTTTCAATATGAATAGCTTGAAAACCAGGGAGGGAAAATTCATTCTGATCATCAATTTCTGAAAGCCATGTTTCCGTTATTCCAATTACGTCGAAAGGGCAGTAACCATTAATTAAAACTAAGTCTTTAAAATTAGCCCACTTATCCCGTATACTTCTGATGTTAAAGCAAATTACATTAAGTTTGGTCTCTTCCATTAGCTTAGGTTTCACATTTTTTACAAAATCAAAAGTGTCGAGATATTCACAGTTAATTTGGTTTAAAGGGCTATCGGGGCTAGCTAAGGGGCTGGTGGGCAAATTTTTTTGGTCATCGTAATAGTTAAAAACAACATTATTACACAGTGATAAATTCGTGAGAAACGTAAAATCTTGTACGGTGCACATTTAAACATCCATTGTGGTCTGAGTTTCATCATCTCCTTGATTAGAATATTGGAAATCTTCTTCAGCCGACGAAATATCATTGGTGGTAATTTTGGACTGGGATGGAAAGTTTGCCGTTTTTTGCTTAGATTTCTTGCCTTTGACTAGGGCAGTGGCATCGATTACCGTCTTGGGGGTTGTGGCAATTTCAGAGCCTGCATTGATTTGATTTGCAGTTGAGTCTACAGACTTAACTAGCTTTGATGTGGAATCTATGTCCTTTTTCATGGAGGATAATTGAGCCATAGCTGTTTCTAATATGTCATCACCTAGGAGTTTAGTGATAGCTTTCTTCTTGAGAGTATTTTTGGTTTCCTCAGCTTCATTACTAACCTCAATTAAGTGACTGACTGTGAGATAAGTCGCAAGCCTTTGCCATTCTTGGCTATTTTTAGATGAATCTTTTGGAGGGCAGGATGTTGAAGTAAACTTAGGTAAGGGATGGGGGGAATGACTAGAACCTTGAGTATGAACATTATTTGCCTCTTTTGGAAATGATACTGTCTTTGCATCTGCTACAGCAACTGTTGCTTGGCTTCTACTGGGCCGATGGGGTGTGGGTTGCCAAGTGATTCTTGCAGCTACAACTGAGTAGGGTAGGTTCATTTTATCAGATGTTCTAAGGATTACAACTCGCTTTTGGTGAGCTGGGCAAGATTGTTTTTGGAGGGCTGTGTGTCCCTTCCGGTTACAATTTCTGCAGAAAGGGTCTGACTCAGGGCATTCACTAATTGCGTGGCCTGTTTTCCCACACTTAAGGAAAGACGGATGGGACTGTTTGCAGTGTTTTTTGCAGTGGCCGTGGGCTAGACAAGTGGAGCATTGTAGGGGCTTAGGCATATAAATCTTGTAAAAAAGAGACATACCGTACAAGAATATTTCTCCGCTTAGCTCAACTTTGCAGCAAATGAGGATTGAACGGCTAGGGTGAAGAAAACCTTCTTTGTTTAAACTTAGCCTTATAGCAGTTGAAGGATTGATGAGAAGACCTGAAGAATCTATTAGTTCAGTTTGTATTTCCTCCACTTTTACACTGGTATCAACACCATACAGCACATACTTGTGTAACTTTTCCACATCTTTTTTTGTGGCTAAAATTTTTGAGCCATCAAGAATTATTTCTTTGGATTTTGACAGGACATGGTCTGCCGCCTGAGAAGACGTAAAGTAAATATCAATAGACTCGTCCTGCTTGAAAACAAGTTCAAAATTCACCTTGGTGATCAGAAAGACAGCTTTCCTAATTTGCATTATTCGATCTTTTGAAAAGGGTTGGCCATTGGTTTTCTTGATTGAGACAGTATAATAATTGGGGTGATCGTTAGCACTTGTTTCTGGGACACTTGAAGAGAGGGGTTGCACTATCGTTGGTGAACGAGTTTCATCCTTTTTCCTCTTTTTGCCAGGCGTCTCACCTCTTTCATTAGAGTTAGTTTCGGCTAAGGCCTGAATTCCTGACAAGTGGCTAACAGTTTTGGATCGCGTAGTTGGGGGGGTTCTAGGAAGAGTTTTATAGGTAGGTTGTAATGGCGACCGGCTAAGGGTTTCAGTGGGAGTATCCTTCTCGGGTGGTAGCCTTAGGGGCTTTTTCCCCGTCATTTATTCCGACGAGATACTGCAGATTCACAAACTTAATCACAGTTTTTAATCAGCGATAACACCAATATATTCAATTATACACTAATAATAACTCACTGTGTATGAAGTGAGCAATCCCTCACAATTAAGTCCGCAAGTTAATTGCGCAATCACAATACAGTAAAAAAAGTAATCCGATTAGGTTCATAAGCTAGTTCCTTTTAGCTCAGATACTAAATTCATACTGGGTTGTATACATTCATACGTGCATTTGGTTGTATATAAATTTGACTCAGCACATGTTTTGGCCCCTAGTTTTTTATTTTAAAATAATTTTAAAAAAATCATTTTATTCAATTTATAATATTTTATTAATTACATTTTATTTACTATAACTTCTCTATTATTATTTTTCTAAACACCAGGTTGATATATCTCATCCAGAACATTATAAGCAACAAAGGAGCGATGAATTTTGATCCGATTTCTGAAGAGCAAGAAAAACTATAGGGACTAGTCAAAACTCTTTTAGTTTTCATGAGTAAGAAACTACTTCTTCAATACTAGTTGTATATAAATTTGGTTGTACATAAATTTGATTCAGTGCATATTTTCACCTGTAAATATTTATTCTAAAATAATTAAAGATAAATTCACTTTAGTTATATTTTATTTAATACTCCTGCTAGATTACCATTTTTCTAAGCTTCCTGTAGTTTTATGTACAAATACAGAAGAGAAAATAATGAGGACTTTTTTTTTCCCAAGACAGTGAACCAACAAAACCTATTTGAATATTTCGGCCCTATATCTAAGGGCTGAACTTTTCGTTAAGAAGTAATGATGCCAAGGCTATTTTAAAAAAATGAATTCTTAACCGAGAACTTTTATTGTAAGTCTGTTATTGTTTATTATTTTCTTTGCTGAAGACGGCCCTTAGATATAGGGCCGAAATATTCAGATAGGATTTGTTGGTTCACTGTCTTGGGAAAAAATTCTCCTCATTATTCTCTCTTCTGTATTTGTACTATGGAAAGGCAGTGTGATCTTCGTCATTATTTACGTTTTATGTATTTATTTATTTCTGGAAATTAAAATGCAGCTTCAGAAAATTACCCGTAACTAGGGAGGAATGAGTTAGACACATGTGATTTGTGTTAAAGAACGATTACAAAAACTTCTTAATATTAAGCGTTTAAAAACTGAGTGCTTAAAACCCTCCTTTACGCTCTGTCCCATTTAAGCTTGATAAGCTGATCTAGTACCAAAAGATTATTTTCTTACGATCGAAAAGAAATTTAATAAATTATTTATGTTTGGTTGCACTTAAGTCAGACCCGGTACAAATTTGCATTTTTAATTATTAATTTCAAAAATAATTGAAAAAATAATTTATTTCTTCTTTATTCTACTTATGATTATTATGATAAATTAGAAGAATTAGAATTTAATCTATATCAAGCAACAAAAAATAAGGGGCAATAGCCGGAACCATCTAAGTTCTTAGGAGTTTAAAAAAGTGTGACAAACTTGCTGTTAAGCCCCCCTCCCTTATTTTAAGTTTATAGTTTAAAAGCTGTACCAAAACAAAGTTGCTTTAAAATCGACACGAAATCTAATGTATGCCACGGAGCATAATTTCGCCCTGTACTTATTGAACTTAAAAATAGATTCAAATTTTTGTGTTATTCTATTTATCCCATTCTATCAATTATTACTTTCTACTTTCGTTGTCCATGTTTAGAAGCATACTCATACAAGCTAGGCCTTTAGTGTACTGCTCATTGATTTTGTTTTTAGTATTAAATTATTGTGCTATTTCTGTGTTTTTTCCTTTTCTAAATGACCTTGTTTACTTTCCTGACCTTATTTTGCATGAAATATTTCAATTATTCTTTACCAACTTTCTGCTTTTAGTGTCCTCTTTTGAGTTTTTTCTAAACACTACAATTCCAAATACGACAGCCTTTCCAGAATATTTTATAAAGATTCACTGGAATTTCATTTCTAAGCCTTTGTTTGGGAGAAAACCTCTAGGAGACATTCCAATTGCATACGTATAAGCTCTGTTTGAGTCAGTTCCGTATGAGTTGTTATTAACATAGAGAGGATTAAGAGATTATCCTTAACGAAATTTGACCTAAGTCAAACCGAAAATGGAGGAGGAACCATGCTAGTTAATATCCATTGGATATCGATGAAAAATCAACGCTGGAAGTCAGAAGACCCGAACTAAGGAGACTCATCAAAGAGGACAACTAGGAAATAATCAGAGATCTAGCCCCGATAGAGTTTAACCTTTTTGAGGGAAGGGTAGTTCAGAAAATGCTGTTTTAGCCATTATAGGTAGCTGAAATAATATTTTGAAATTCCACGATAATCTAGAGGGTGTTGCATTAGTAGCAAAATCTGGAGAAGAAATCAACGTATTTTAAAATTTACTTTGGAGTACCTAAGTCTCATAGGGATGCCAATTCATGAAAATATAAGGGGGGATAGAAATTTCCATATCTCAAATTGACGATACAAAAGAGATAAAATTTAGAAAAATCTAGAAGAGGACACATTTTCGCTTTATTTTTATTTTTTTCAGTACCAAATATAAAAAAAAAACTATTGTTCAAAATATAAGAGAGAGAATTTTCCATGTTCTTTAAATATTTCCCTGGGATATCAAAAGATTGAAGTAAAATGTCAATATAATGGAAATTGTGACTTTTCTAAGTTATTAAAAATACTGAGAAAATTTTGAATAAAAAAAACAAACACAGACAACAGGTGAGGTATATATTGGCAGAAAGGCAAAAATCTGAGACAAAAGATTTAAACAGGTAAAAAGGAAGATATCTTTTATTTAAAAGAGGAGGGAGGGGCTGATTTTGATCCTCTATCTGAATAAATTGCACAAAATCATTTTATTTCACAAAAAAGGGTTCATCAAAGAAGACAACTAGGACACTGTGCCTCCAGAGATGACATGGCCCCAGTAGCCCTTGGAGGGGAATTGACAACTGTCTTGAGATAAGCTTTGTAAGGAGAAAAGGGGGAATGTCAGACCATAGGTGTCTAATTGGCTAGAAACTTTCCACAATTTTTACCTGGGGTAAGAGGATATATTTTGTTAAGAGGAAAGATGGGGTTATAGGGCCCAGAATGGAAAAACAAAATTATGTCTTTTATCAGTTTGAAAATTACAGCCGAAGTTGTCTGAACCAGGAAGAACCTAATGTACAAATCCAAACTTTTCGATGTTAACTTTCTTGGGCTCGAAAAAGAGCCCAAAAAGGAGCCAATTTTCCCCCCGTAAGCTCAAAACGTATGACCTTGCAGTATTATGCTATAGAAGGGTCCAATGACGACATCATTAACATAACTGCTTACTATCCTAAACTAGAGTTTACCTTTGTAGCATAATCCAGCCGGCAACTCATTTTCAAACAGATGTCTGAATATGATCAACAAAGAAAACTGGAATACGTGTTTTTACCTTTTAATAAGAGGAAAGATGGGGTTACAGGGCCCAGAATAGAAAAAAAAACTTATGTCTCTTATCAGTTTGAAACTTACAGCCGAAGTTGTCTGAACCAGGAAGAACCTAATGTACAAATCCAAACTTTTCGATGTTAACTCTTTTGGGCTCGAAAAAGAGCCCAAAAAGGAGCCAATTTTTCCCCCGTAAGCTCAAAACCTATGACCTTGCAGTATTATGCTATAGAAGGGTCCCATGACGACATCATTAGCATAACTGTTTACTATCCTAAACTAGAGTATTGACCTACTTATATTACCATATTAAAAGAGATACCTTAGTAGCATAATCCAGCCGGCAACTAATTTTCAAACAGATGTCTGAATGTGATCAACAAAGAGAACTGGAATACGTGTTTTTACCTTTTAATTATATGAATATTTTTTTTATTTAGATTGATCGAAGTCGGTATTATGACACGCACTTAGGTATAATAAACCAGCAAAGTCATGTTCCCAAATGAATCAATTGCTATAGCTTTTTTAGAGAACTTTGGTCATCCATGACTCGACTCCAAAGGATCCCCAATACCCCTCTCCCAAGCTTTTGTGCCTCCTCCCTTTTTTGTACTCAGAATTTTTTGGGTTTAGACTTTTTTAGACCTTTTTGTGCGGCTCTATGGCTGGTAATCGACAATACCTAGTTTATTGAATGTTTGCAATCAGTATCTTTCGTATATTTGAATGATAAAAATTTGTAGCATTTTTTTTTTAAATTGGAGACGAAACACTCCAAGACGGTATGTGCACATGATAAAGTTATCGTTGCGTTGAATGCTGAAAAAGACAAATATTTGAACTATGAGACAAGTATTAATGGATATCTTATTGGAAATGTATGCGTGCGCTATCATGACAGTAATAGATTAAAATTCCTTTGGAGCATCGACAAGATTCAACGTTTATCATGGTTGATATGCAAGAGTAGTATTTCCTGAAGAGTTAGTGCTCAAAGAACACGTTACCGTTCACAGATTTTATCGCCATCTTTCTGGTATTAACATTCAAAGGAAAGCAAAAGGAAAAATATATGCGTGCTGCTGCTGCGCTAATGTCATAGTGCGTACCTTGTCTATGTGCCAAGACTGCCAACTATATAAAAACAGTGTTGTAATAGACAGTCAAATAAAAAGTAAAATATAAAAGAAGACAATATAATCACGGCGTATAAACATGAATTGTTGGAAAAAACAAGCGCATGTAAAAATTGTTACTACCATTGACTGTATACCAAGAGATATAGTCAACGAACCCAATAAAACCATTGGTAAAGTATGTGATTCAATTATAGCTGAAACCAGGTCAAAAGTCTATTATTACCCCAAAATGGAATAAGTGTCATGTCGAGAAAAAACATAATTAAGCATTTCATGGAATTGATAAAAAGCACTCATTTTACTTTCATGATGATATTCTTCATGTCTTTATTTCAATAAATATATCTTATGCATTACTTTGGTATGTTTCCATTATTTCTCATAGTACTATAGCAAATCCAACGCTTAGAATGTTTATTAAAAAGTTGAGATGTATTTTAAAGAAATTTTCAAAGACATTGATACTGCTAGCAGGTTCATAAAGGGGTGCACATCAGCAGAATGACAAAGCGTTTTAATTAAGGGGATCTTCACTGAGAAACAGCGATTAATGTTCCAAGATATCACATGAAGTTCGGAACTCATTTAGCAGCAAGTAGTTTCTGGGCTACCAAGCACTTATAACTGTAGCACGGGTGGTCTAAAGAGCCATACAGTGCTCAGGAGCATTTATTCTGACAAGGTGAATCTTTGCTACTGGTATGGTCCCTCTTTCCACAGTGAGAGCAACAATCAACCCCTTTGCAAATGGAGGCAACGTGGCCGTACTCCTGACATTTATTTCAAACGCGGCGGGAGAGGGTAGTATTCCTCTACTGGGATTAGCTCATCATCGATGTTAACACGGGAGACGACTGCACTTTGAAGATCCGGCTTGATAAAAAAATAGGAGTCTGAAGGATCTACTTTTAAAAATACGCCCGGCCTTAATGCAATTCCCCACTAGGCCTTTCATCCCTTCTTGACCGATTTTCTCTGGAACATATCTAGCGATACCATAAAAGACGGATCCGTCACTCGTCGTTTCAGCAACTCCTTTTTATTTTTAATCGCGTCAGCCAGTTCATCAGCCGAACTCCTATCTTGGACAAGGAGGCGCCACGAATCATTTCCTGGTCTTAGTCCAGTTATACTTGTGCTTGAAAGGCCAAATGGGTTATCTAAGAAGTGCTTGCGCTTACTCGGATCGAACAGTCATTTAGGCGGGTTTTGCAGTACCACAGCATACGTAGGTAAGGACTGCAATGACATTTTCGGGCTATCGACATTTTGCATCTGGGTGGTAGCATTATCGGTAGTGCTAAAGTTACCTAACTTCACGCATAGCTCATTAACCTTACGTTTCAAACCAGAACTTACTTCACCCGGGATAATCAGCACTTCGTTGGGTTCAAATATACCGAATCGTGGCAAGTCGATCCTTTTCTCGTCACACTTTTCAAGCACCTTCAGAATATCCATACAATGATCCGTCCGTTTTTGACGTTCATTCAGCCGAGTAGAGACACCAAGCTCTCAAAACAATTTCTTTGCTTCAAATATCATATCACCATTGAAGAAATCAGCGGCCGTCTTTGCAGTATCAGCCGAAAAATTGTCAACAAATTTTGCTCTTGACAAAAATCCATTACCGAATACCAAACGAGTTTATCGCTTGTCATCTTGCCAAGGAATAATCAGCAGTCAAGTCTAAAAAGCAGAGTCAGGGGGAGGAGTCGGAGTTCGTGATCAAATTTGACAAATAGCACAGCAGTAATCCGTGACGCGTAATAGCTAGGCGACACTAGAGGTAGAATAATAGATTGGTCACTCTTAGATGTTCACCGTTCAATATCTGAATTAGTTCCACTTTTTTTCAAAATTCTTTAAAAACAGCTGCTGAAACACTAGGGCCCTTAAAATGAAACAAAAAGCACTAAAAAATGTATTTTAACAAGCAAGGGACGAGGAGGGGGCAACCTCCTCATGCACGGTATAATTTCTGTTCGAGTTTTAATGTTACTCCTTACTTTCAGTTGAAAAAACTAGTTTTTTGATTCAATATCTGATCTTCTTCTGAGTGTTGCTCGAAAATACCCTCCACGGAAAATTCCCCCTGGAAAATTGACCCCATGATTCCTCCAACTGAAAAGTCCCCCGTGGAAAATCCTTTCTGCATAAAATTCCTCCCTCTGGAAAATCGCTCCCAGATAACAAAATCCTTATTGAAACTTCTCCCCATAAAGTTTCCCATGGACAATTCTCCCATGATATACTCTCCATACGTGAAATTGAGCCGCCAAAAACAAGTAAGACAAAAAAGATTCCGTATCTGACCAAAAGGACTTATCGGACCAAAAATGTAACCCTTCGTGTTATTAGCACCAGAATTTAAATACAGTATCAAGTTGGAGTTTTTCAAATTTGTTTTGCTATCCCTTATGCGCAGGCAGGTGCATTCAGCCTCCTTACGTTTTCAAAATATTTTAAAGGCTAAAATTTTTTCGAAAAGAATTTAAACAGCAACTGAGAGTCATTTGAACAGCGACTAAATATGGTGGTATAAAAAAAAGAAATGATATTTACCTAGATAAGATGACATCATTTTCTCTGCTTCTAATCCAGTAATTTACTGCCGATGGAAAGGCTTCAATTTTGCAATCCAGTTGAACAGTGCTGCCTAGTGGAGCTCCGACCAATTGTGTCTCTATTCGAACATTAGGTGCAACTAGAAAAAACAAACAATTGTCACTTCAAAAACGATTTTCGAGTTTTAGGTTGCATTCAAAAGCTAAAATTCTTACAAAGAAATATTGCTTGGCTTAAATGATGCCTGGGATAATGTTTGAAAATACTGTTTGAAAACAAAGAACTGTTTGACAAGAGCGAAACTTCAATCATTTATCAGAAGGCTATCCTTGTTAGTGCGACCCTTTAACATTGTATATTTTCTTTAAGTTTGTCCAAGAATGAAGGAGATATTGACTGTGAAATAAATTTATTTTTTTTTCAACTGAATGTCCAGACAAAAAAAACTATAAAATCTTGTTGGTCCATTATTTCCAAACTCGTCACCTGAGATTCAAAGACAGCTTTGTAGAGCTTTTATTCTTTTTCCCTTTGATTGGTTCCCTTTGTTATTATTAAGCTGTTAAAAATTCCTTTCGTTGCTGAAATTTTGCTTACTTGTGATAAAGTTCATCCAAGGGCGGCATTTTATTGTTTTTTTGTTTTTTTAATTACCGAGAACAAGACAAAATTTAATTTGACAGGATATATACAGCCAAAATAATGAAAAAAAAATGTTAAGTTGAAACAGCTTAGGTCTATTCTGTCTTGGATTTCATTTGAGTAGCATCCCTTCTGTGAGTTTAAACTCAGTCCTATCCTAATGTACTATTAGAGTAACTAGCTCCTCGTATCCCCTCTGAGAGTTTTAACTCAGCCCTATCCCGATGCACTATTGGAGTCACTAGCCCCCGTACCCCCTCTGTGAGTTGAAGCGCAGCCCTATCCCATTACTTTAAGTACAATTTACTCCAATCATTCCTACGAATATTTGGAGTTGCAAGTCCCTCGTATGTAGCTCAAAATGTCTAGGAGAGACTTGAAGTTTTCTTTGAATAATATATGCATATATTCTTGATGAAACTCTTCAATAGTTTCAAGCACAAATATAGTGTTATCGCAGCTTCTGGTTGATAAGAAAATTCTTGGAAATACGTACCAGATAATCTTTCTGAAACAAGTATCATTCTAAGCGTACAGTATCCCCATTGTGTATGGAATCTCAGACAAATATTTTGATATAAACGAATGACCGTCCGAATCTTTTTCATTAGATTTAGTGAGCTTAATCTAACAGGATGTCTAAACAGAATCTTAACAAGACTCTAGCATACAAGAAGATTGGGATTTACATTTTGTTGTATGCTTAGCGCATGGGGACTGTTTCTTATTCATTTTGGTTTATCAAACCACATTTACAGTCCCCTTTTAGTTACCAAATTGTATGTGTATCCTCTAAAGTTTTAAAATCGCTCCTCCCTACTAGCTATTCTTGAGCTATTGGATTCATCCTGCGGAATATTTTGAACATCGACCTTCAGGGGACGGTAAAGGGCAATATGTCCTGTGGTGGCGCAGTGGCTTTGACCTTAGCTTGGTAATACGGGACCCAGGGATCGAATCACGCTGCAGGAATGCACTTCAGGGCCAACGCAGGGACCTTAGTATTCAAGAAGCGTCGTTAATTCTTAAATAAATAAATAATAATAATAATGAAGGGCAATATCAAATCTAAAGAAGAGCATTTAATGAATTTTATATGTTTGCACACGATATATAATCATTAGTTTAAGAAAACATCTCTCCCTACTATTTAGTTTTAGGCTTTTGAATTAAGCCCATGGATTATTTTTTAACCCAAGCCTTAACATGAATATTAGTAGAAAACATATTTCAAGTAAGACTAGGTTAATTTCCCCATTAAAGTATTTTTTCTAGTTTTGAACGAGAAATGGATAGTCAAAATACCGCAAAGAACAAGACAGGGCTCCACACCCACCGGAGGGAAGTGGGTAAGGGGGCTCGAATTTTTAAGAGGGGCAATTTTTTTTTAACTGAAAATTCTCAACTTTTTGTCTTAAAATAACATTAAAAATACTTACAACAAAAAACCACTAGTGATATTTTAAAAGTAGAAAATGAAAATGCTATAAATGCGTCAGTAACGATTTTCTCTATCAGAAAAATGATTTTTGTAGTGAAATTTGTTTTTTCTCGGAAACAATTTTTTCTTGAACTCAAAAATTTGAACTGAATTTTCAGAAACTTTAACATAAAAGAATATTGAAGCATATCTTTTATTTCTAGGCAAATGACTCATTAGCTCAGGAACAGCTTCGAGTCTTAAGCTGAAACTTCCAGTGCATGTTAAGGGGTATCTTGAATCAACAAAAAAGGTACCATATTTATACTAACCTGTCTACTTGTGCTGCTGTTACTAATACTACTATTGAGGCTAAGGGTATTAAGGAGACATTTTGAGAAAATGTTTGGGGACATGTTAAATTCAATTGAAACACGCTGTATTTAGGAAGGCTACCAAATTGCCGAAACAGCAGCATATCAGGAACAACTTAGAGCATTAGGTTTAAACTTTCAGAGAATGATGAGAGGTATTTTGAATTAATAAAAGTTTACTATATATATATATATATATATATATATATATATATATATATATATATATATATATATATATATATATATATATATATATATATATATATATATATATATATATATATATATATATATATATATATATATATATATATATATATATATATATATATACTAGCTGTTGGGGTGGCGCTTCGCGCCACCCCAACACTAAGTTGGTGGGGCGTTTCGCGCCCCCCCCAAGCCCCCCCGTGCGCGTAAGTCGTTACGCGCCATATTAGTTACGCGCCATTGTAGTTGCGTCCCTGTGTCCCACCTGTGAATAGAGATAGATATAAATATATGTTTTTAACTAAGTAAAACATGCGAATATACAACATTCTTCGCTGTCCCATTGTCTGTAAATATAAATAGATTGTCAGGTTTACTGACTCTTGAACATGCAACATATAATTGTCCATGGGAAAAACAATCCGTATTCAGATCTATACCTCATTATTCTAATGAGGTGTCCCTCTTTCACGGTCGTCATTTATATTCCCTGTGTCCCGGTCGTCATTTGTGTCCCGGTGTCCCAGTTTGTAATTTCTCTTTGAGTGTCCCGGTCGTCATTTATATTCCCTGTGTCCCGGTGTCCCGGTCGTCATTTGTGTCCCGGTGTCCCGGTCTGTAATTTCTATTCGAACAATCCCTGTGTCCCAGTCGTCATTTATATATCCCACCTGTGCCCCCGGCGTCCCCGTTGTAGTTGTGTCCCTGTGTCCCGGTCGTCATTTATATTCCCTGTGTCCCGGTCGTGATTTGTGTCCGGGTGTCCCAGTCTGTAATTTCTCTTTGAGGTTCCCGGTCGTCACTTATATTCCCTCTGTCTCGGTCTAATGACGTCACCGTCAAAGCAAAAATGACGACAACTAATTTCATGACGTCAGCCGACACAGAAACATGACGTCACCTGATCCACAGACAGACAGACAGACAACTTATTTTTATATATATACATAAGGCCCTGTCAAGATTGTGGCCTCTATTAGGTTTTCCATTGTTTTTTTTTACGGCAAGTCGCGTGCCATTGCAAAGCTTTGGTGGGTTGATATTTCTTAAAAGTATTATTGGTACGCCTATTTTTAGTTGTAGCACGTGTGGTGGAAACCCTGAAGGATCTATGGAATTTAAAAATTCAGATGGATAATTAACCGCTTCATTTGGTTCCAAAATACAAATTAACTGCGTAAAACTTGCGAATATACAACATTCTTCGCTGTCCAATTGTCGCTGCATATAAATAGATTGTCAGGTTTACCGACCCTCGAACATGCAACGTACAAGTGTCCAAGGGAAAAACAATCAGTATTAAGATCTATACCACATTTTTCTAATGATTGACCTTGAGCTTTGTTAATGGTGATTGCAAATGCTAATCGAATTGGGAATTGCAATCTTTTAAATTGAAAAGGCAGATCCGTTGGAATCATGGGAATGCGAGGAATAAGAACAGCCTCACCCTCAAAAGGCCCTGTCAAGATTGTGGCCTCTATTAGGTTTTCCATTGTTTTTTTTACGGCAAGTCGAGTGCCATTGCAAAGCTTTGGTGGGTTTATATTTCTTAAAAGTATTAAAACAATATTGTTGATTTCGTGGACGTCTATATTTTTGGGTGCGAGAATCGCTCTTTCACTTAGCCATTTATTATTTTTATAATTTTTTAGAACATTTCGAAATACTTTTTCAATCAATTCATTTTTGGACGTCACTAAATTACAGAAATCAGCAGGTAGTTGTATACGTCCTGAAATTGAGTCTACTGGGAGCTTTCCGTTTCCCATTGCCAGCAATTCATCTGAAAATGTTTGACCAGAGTCATCGTTTTGCAATCGGACACGCATATTTGTAGTTAATTTTAATGTTTTTACGTGTGCCCATAAATTAGAATTTTTCAGGCAAGCATTCATTTCGTCTGCAGGAGTTGATTTAGGTATTATAGGTAATGTTTGCCTGAAATCTCCCGCAAGCAATATTAATGTGCTGCCAAAGGGTTTCGACTTCCCTCGCAAATCTTTCAAGCATTGATCCAGAGCCTCGAGCGATTTTTTGTGTGCCATTGTGCACTCATCCCAAATAATAAGTTTGCATTGCTGCAATACTTTACCCATCCCAGATGATTTGGAAATATTGCACGTGGGAGTTTCTGTAGAATGCAAGTTCAGAGGCAATTTCAAAGCGGAATGAGCAGTTTTTCCACCAGGCAGCAATGTTGCGGCTATTCCGGACGACGCAATTGCCAACGCTATATCATTTTTTGATCAAATTGATGCCAGAATCAGCTTTATCGCAAACGTTTTACCAGTACCTCCTGGCGCATCCAAAAAGAAAATTTCTCCAACGTTGTTATCGACACAATGCATTATCGTATCATAAATGTCTTTTTGTTCCGACGTTAACTTGGAAATGTTATTTTGTACATGACAATAGATCACTCGTACTGTAACTTTGTTCACGATCCAAAACTACACATGTCGAAACAGCAGCGATACGGTTAGGTGAAGGCATTCCCAAATCCTGAAGAGGTTTGTTTGCCATACGTACGCACAAATCTTCTATAACAACTAAAGTGTAGTTATAAATTTCTGATGTAAAATCAAAAGTCATATCTGACGTCTCTAACTGTTTTCGATGGAGTATATCTTCGGACATGACGTCAGTCAACACAGAAACATGACGTCACCTGATCCACAGACAGACACACAGACAGACAACTTATTTTTATATAGATAGATATATATATAGATATATATATATATATATATATATATATATATATATATATATATATATATATATATATATATATATATATATATATATATATATATGTAAATATATATATATATATAATATATATATATATATATATATATATATATATATATATATATATATATATATATATATATATATATATATATATATATATATTTATATATATATATATATATATATATATATATATATATATATATATATATATACTAGCTATTGGGGTGGCGCTTCGCACCACCCCAACACTTAATTGGCGCTTCGAGCCCCCCAAGCCCCCCCGCGCGCGTAAGTCGTTAAGCACCATATTAGTTACTCGCCATTGTAGTTGTGTCCCTGTGTCCCACTTGTGAATATAGATTGATATTTATATATTTTTAACTACGTAAAACTTGCGAATATACAACATTCTTGGCTGTCACATTGTCTGTGTATATAAATAGATTGTCAGGTTTACCGACTCTTGAACATGCAACATCTAATTGTCCATGGGAAAAACAATCTGTATTCAGATCTATACCTCATTATTCTAATGATTGCCCTTGAGCTTTGTTGATGGTGACTGCTAATCGAACATTCCCTGTGTCCCCGTCGTCATTTATATATCCCCCTGGGCCCCCCCGGCGTCCCCGTTGTAGTTGTTTCCCTGTGTCCCGGTCGTCATTTGTGTCCCGGTGTCCCAGTCTGTAATTTCTCTTTGAGTGTCGCGGTCTTTATTTATATTCCCTGTGTCCGGGTCGTCATTTTTGTCCCGGTCGTTATTTGTGTTCTTGTGTCCCGGTCTGTAATTTCTCTTCGAGTGTCCTGGTCGTCATTTATATTCCCTGTGTCCCGGTCGTCATTTGTGTCCCGTTGCTTTGTTGATGGTGATTGCTAATCGAACATTCCTTGTGTCGCTTTCTCTTTGAGTGTCCCGGTCGTCATTTATATTCCCTATGTCCCGGTGTCCCGGTCGTAATTTCGTCAGTTGACAAACATGACGTCAGTCGTCACACAAACATGACGTCAGTAGACAGACACACAGACAAACAACATATTTTTATTTATAAAAATTTATTATTCTCGCCAGAAAATGGTAGAAGGGACCCTGCTCTACGATAAATTTGCCCTTTTACTTTGAAAGTAGGCATAAATTGATCTGGATTTTCAATTTGGGCACCAAACGACGTCATTTGGAAACATGAGTTAGATTTTCTGATCTGTGATAAAAAACGCTTAGATTCTGACGTAGTTCCAGTAAGCAAAGTCTTCAATGGCTCTGGTGGTTCAGCCAATAGAGGAAGTATAACTTTTCCTGAGGCCTAACACATTCCCATTGTTTCACCATTGAATTTCAAGGCCTTGCAATAGGGACAAATTTTAGACATAGTCCCGATTTGAACACATCTACTCAAGCTATAATCATCGACTGGGCTGTACCTGAATGCCAGGCGATAATTTTCAGGTTTCTCTTGTGATTCCTCGGCACGCTTTCTTTTCTTACTTTCTCTATCAGCCGCAAGCCTGTTTTCTTGCTGTTCTTGTGATTCCTCGTCACGCCTTCTTTTTTCACTTTCTCTTTTACCAGCGTCTGGTTTCGCGTTGCTCTTGTGATTCCTCGGCACGCATTCTGTTCTTACTTTTTCTATCAGCCGCAAGCCTGTTTTCTTGCTGTTCTTGTGATTCCTCGGCACGCCTTCTTTTTGCACTTTCTCTTTTAGCAGCAAGTCTGGTTTCGCGTTGCTCTTGTGATTCCTCGGCAGGCTTTCTTTTCTTACTTTCTCTATCAGCAGCAAGTTTTTTGGCATAGAGTCTTTGAGCAGCTTGCTCTGCTGTTGACATTATAGGTTCTTCAGTCATTTTACAATTAAACATTTTTCCGTGAACGAATGTCTTAAATACCTTTAATGACGTCATCGTCATAATGACGATATGAAGACCTCATGACATGACGTCACTCGACACACAGACACACAGACAACTTATTTTTATATATATAGATAGATAGATATTTCTATTTATATATATATATATATATATATATATATATATATATATATATATATATATATATATATATATATATACTACTGCAACTGGTAGTAGTAGTACTACTACTGCTAGTATTACTAATGTTACTAAGGCCAATGGTGTTATGTGGAAATTTCAGGGAGTGTTGAGGGGGATGTTGGGTTAAACCAAAACACATATTCATGCAGGTTATGTACAACAGGAACTATCAGGAATATCTCAAAAGTGGCTTAAATTACTAAGTTGAAAATATCAGGGCATGGAAGGGGGATGCTATACCCGACCAAAAAGGCACAATGTAAATTCTATTACTGCTTACTACTAATACTACTACTGATATCACTGATACTGCTCTTATTACTCCTGATATTACTTTTGTTAGAGCGTAGGGCACACCCTAGAATAGGGTTTCAGTAAAGTGCAAATTATGTTTTTGTCTTCAGAAAGTATGGGTTGTCTTCAGCCCTATTGATCTTAGTTTCTGTGACTTAGCCTGCGGTGACAGTTTTGTCGATAAGTGAATAAAAATTCCAAAATTCTGTGATTTCTCTCATCAATGATTTTGCTTCCTTATGTGACTATCTGATTGTCAAGTGTAAATACTATAGCTAGTTATATACAGCACCAGACACCCCCTTCTCTTTGGTTAATTTATTTGATCCCTTCCTTAATGTAGGGTTGTGTAAGATAATGCTTACAAAGCCGATTTATTTTGGCATCTTGTATTCATGACTTAATCTCTCTTTTCTACAGCATGAAAATGGCTAAGATAGCAAACTGATGCCAAACTTCTCTGATCTGTCTTGATTCAACCAATCAACTTTCAAACAAAAAGGCCTAAGCTTACTTTGTAGAAAAAGACTCCCCCCTCGAGTAAATACTCTGATCCCCCACCCAAAATTTGGCAGTATTGGCTTATGCTTCAAAAATCGATTTACTTATAAACCCTATAGCCGATCTGACGGCTGAGTTGTCAAGTAAAATCGAATTCCACAGCAGGAGAGTTAAGAGATATCAAGTTATGGTGATCTCGGTATCAAATAACTAGTGATCTTGTTGTTTATTTAGCTCTTTAATCGCCAATCAAAAAACCAAGCTCTGTATTTTAAAGTTTAAAACACCCCCTCATCTGAGGAAATTCTCTTATCTCCGTGCTTACTTTGACAAAGCAGATTTGTTTTTCGAATCTCTTATTCAATAGCTGACTATATCTCTCTTTTCTACAGCATAGAAATCTTGCTGATGACTTTCGTCTGCTCCGCTTTTCACAATTACCATTTCACATCCCAATGAATTATGAGTCAGATTTTCTCCCCAGAACCGGCAATAGTGAGTCTCAAAGGATTAATGAAGAAACACTTCATTTTGATGGGAAAATACAGCCGACCAGTCACGCCACACCAGTGATCGCACATCAGAAAAAATTAATTATTCACTTCCATGTTTCCCTGTATCTAAGCTTTTCCAGGAGATTTAGGTGTTTAATTTAACTTAGAGAGGCTGGTGGTTTAAGTTTAAGAAAAACATAAGGACAATTGTAAGGAAGCAGGGGCGATCACATAATTTATTTTTAGGGAGAGCACCAACAAAACTTAGGCTCCCCCATTGGTTTTTTCACCCCTCCATCCATGTGAAATATTAAACTTTTTACCTTCTAAGGGAGAAAAAGGTAGCCCTCTCGAATCCCCCCTGTAAGGGAGGAATGTAACTCTGTTACACCCATACGAGCCATCAAAGAGGGAGGGGGAAGTTTAAAATAACTTTTTTTCATAATCGAAACTGGTCAAATATACATCTGAGCCACCTAGAAGATTTCTTGTGTTGGATAGGGTTAGACCCAATTCAAGTTTTCAAAAAATTTCGTTTTGTATTAAAATTTCAGCTTTTAAAATTAATATATTAATTAATATTTCTTCTAAAGAATGTTGATCTAACATTTTAGTCCCTAATAGTTTCACACACAGAAGTGGCTTTTTGGGGAGGAAGGTAAAGCTTCAAAATAGATTTTCAAAGCTAAATTTTAAATTTATTTATGAAAATACAAGGTCTTTGTCTACCAAGGAACATTGGTCTTTCCTTGGTGTAAGGATCTAAGCCCCTTAGAAAAACTTTCTTGGAGTGGGTATGGATATAATTTTCTTTTCTTTGACTTGTATTTAATCACTCTGCATAAAAAAAAAATATTACTAAGATATAAAAACTAGATATAAAAATATTACTAGTATAAAAAACTAGTATTGATCAGTAAATTTACAACTCTAAATGTTTTTTCCAACCACTTTTGTTCTTCAATATCTTTTTGCAACACTTAAAAATTATTGTTTTTTTAAAGTTAATTTTTACAGTTTTTTTTTTAACAATTCGTCATAACACAATTCTTACTTCATAATACGCAAATTGTACCAAACACTATAGCCCAAGTTTGTTTGTAAAGTAACAAAGAAACTAATGAAGAAACAGGTTTGTTCTTGAGTATTACACATCGTAAACCTGAGTGAGAATTTCCCGGTATTATTTAAAAACGATCAGAAATTAAATTAAAAAACACGTTTTTTTCAACACAAAGTAAGGAGCAACACTGAAACTTGAAACGAAAAGAAATTATTACGTATATTAAGGGAACCGCCCCTTCCACAAGACCTTGTGCTCTTTACGCTAAAGTTTTGACTTTTTGTCCTAATTGTTTAAGAACGATTCCTGGAACGCGATGGCCGTTTAATTTGAATAATAAGATTTGTTCTAAAATTCTATAGAAAAAAATCTTTAGCGTAAAGAGCGAGGTCGAGGAGGAGGCAACCCGTTTCACATGCTTAATAATTTCTGTTCGTTTTAAGGTTTGCTGTTGCTCCTTACTTTCAGTTGAAAAAACTTTTTTTTATTTGGTTTCTGATCGATTTTAAATAATACTGGGTAATCCGGCTCTCTCTCCATGGAAAATTCAGGTACTTGTGTATTATACGCAACTCACGCAAGTTTACGATGTGTAAAATTTGAGAACACACATGGTTTCTTCGTTCCTTTAGAAACAAATTTTGGCTATATATTTGCACATTATGGGGGGGGAGAGGGTGAAGTATAGAGGGTCTGAATGGAACAACTATTCCAGTTGTTGGTTACTATTTTGCATATTATGAAGTTGGAATTGTTTTCTGACTTTAAACTATACAAATACTCCCCCCTCTATGTGCAAACATATAGCCCAAATTAAATATTTCCCATCTATTCTGTCACTTGTCTTTGTCTTTTCTCACGCAAAGCTGAAAGGAACGAACGACGAAACCGGTTCGTTTTCGAGTAGTTACACAGCGTAAACTTGAGTGAGTGACGTATATTACACAAGAATCAAAATTCCTTCTTCCTACGGAAAATGACAAAACAAAACTCAAATAAAATTTGAGTACACGGGGAGTATTTTCAATGGAGGAGTATTTTAAGTTTGTGTGGGAGGGGGGTGGGGGGTAAACGCCGATAATCGAAAAAAATACGGAATAATGTTCGTCGTTTTAATTTTAATGTCGCTTTTTGATTTCGTTTGAAAAAATACATTTCTTAATTTAATTTCGTTTTTAATAAAATCGCAAATTCAAACTATAGGGGTTAATTCACCCCCGATCAATAACATTCCAAGTAAGTACAGAGGTTGAAAGATTTTATTCTAGTTCTAGGGTGTATATGATAAATGCCGTGGCATTGTACAAGCGAAAAGAAAATAAGCATGGATAAAAACCTCTCCGTCATCAGAAACGCATATTTAAAAAAAGTGCTCTGAGACGTGTTACGGAATAGCTTATCTTTTTTACAAAAAAAAAAATTTATAAAAGATAAACTCATTAGTAGTTAATCAGTCTCCTCGCATCATATAAAACTTTATTTCTGCTTGTCTTAAATTTTGATGAGTAAAAAAAATCAGCAAAAGAAGGTTTTCAAAGAAAAGTAAAGTGCTATAATAAACCAAAAAAGAGTTGGCACAAAGTCAAATAATTTTCCAAACGTAAAACCACCATTAATAAATAAATGAAACACAAAATAACGGAAATAACTAAGTTGACCTTAAAATAATTAGGTGCTAAGTTGAGTTGAGCTGACGATCCCCACGTCTTCTGAAGACCAGAAAATAATTTGCACTATGAGCGATTTAGCCAAATAGTAACCGAACCTATAAAAACCGAATTTTGAAAAAAAAATAGGTAAATTGAACGAACTGGCTTTTTAAGCTGATTCCAAGTACATAAAGTTCGTTAAGTTGAATGTTACCCATCATTAGCTACGAGCATGAGAAAATTTCCCTGATTTTCAAAAAAGGGGGACCCCCCAGAAAAAAGAGATCACAACAAAATAAGGCCATCAAATTCAGCATGTCAGCCAACATTACTGTGAAGGTTTCTTGCTCCTATCTACAAAAACGAGGAATCTTTTATTTTTTTTGGCAAAAGAAAGACCACAGATTTTTTTTTGCTTGTCTGTTTTTCGTTTGTTTATTTTTACAGGGTTGATCATATCGACCCAGTGGTCGATATGATTGATCAATCTGTTGACCAAATCTGTTGACCAATCTGTTGACCTCCAATCTGTTGACCAAAAGATTGGAGGGCATCTAGTCCCCTCCCCATTCCATTTTCTTCCTAAGGACATCTGATCAGATTCTAAGATAGCCATCTAGTACAGCATAGTTGAAAGTTCTAATCTATACTTTTGAAGAAATGGTTATCTCAAACTCAAAACAGAAAAGCAAAAACGGAATATTAAAACTCAAAACGAACAAAAATTATCCGTAAATGAGCGATTTCCGCTCCTCAACATCTTACTCTTTACACTAAGATTGTTAGCACTTTAAAAAAAGCTTCCTATTCTAATTAAACAGCCTTTCTTATAAAACTGGGACGAGCAGTCATACTTTAGCGTAAAGAGTAAGGTATTGAGGAGGGGGTAAGCCTGCATATACCGAATAATTCCTGCTTGTTTTAAGTTTTAATGTTGCTGCTTACTTTCAGTAAAAAATACTGTTTTTTATTTAATTTCTGTTCGTTTTTCAAATAATACAGATAAATCTGGATCACACTCCATCAAATATAACCCCCCTGATTCTATATACTATCCTCGCAAATACACATCAGCGCTCCCTAATGATGCTAGATATAGTCATAGTCTATATACCAAAGTTCGCTGATTCTGTTGGTTTGTATTATTTTTGTGTTTGAGTCTCATCAACGGTTGATTAACAGAGCAAAATAAAGCCAATATGAAACAAATGAGCAAATTCTTAGATATAATCAAAGACTATATATGCCCTCTTTGGGAGAGAGAACTAGGGTGCGGAAATAGGACGAAAACAATAAGTATGTTCGGTATTTGCGGTAAAAGGGAAAACCAGTTGTTTTGTCATTTCTATCCAGCGAAGTAATCGAAAAAAATGTAAACTTACCGGACTATATCCTGTTTAACTATAAAAAATTCATACCTTTTCAAAAAAAAAAAAAATCAGTGCTTCAAGACAGTAACAAAACAAAGCATAGCTCGTAAATTACAAACATAAAATTTAAAGGCTTTCAATTTATATTTATTCTGTTAAAAATATAGTTTTATGTTACTCACTTCGTAAATTTAGAAATTGTAATGCATACTTTTGTTTGGGGTTCTACTCGGGCATTTTTGATTTGGGGACTCCTAATTCGGCTTTAAACTTCTTATTATTCTTACAAAAGAAAAGCTAAAAACACCAAAAGAAAACAGAAAAAGAAAAAAAAGTAAAAAAAACTGAAAACTTAAGTGAAACGACACTTGCCATCTGTCTCACACAGAAATATCTCCATTCCAACTGTCGAAATTTCACGCTTTTTCAAACTACAGAATTTCGTACAAAAAGGCAGAAACAAGATAGATCATAACTCATAAACTGCTAATATAAATTTCGAAAGCTTGCAAAAACATTTTCTACTCGTAAATTGACAAGTAAGAACTATAAATGCTTAATATATTGCAGAGAAGAAAAAAATGTTTTCAGATGTCATTGCCAGGGCAATAGAGGTTGGATGCTTCCGGTCAGAGCCTTACTCAAAGAATTAACCACTATCAAAAATTGTGCACACCAAGAGTTGTGAAAGTTTGTCACAAGTGATAGGAAGAAGCATGGCGCGGCTGTAGTGTGCGCCGTAACCGGTTGGAGAATTGATGCTCCAAGATGTATACCGTGTGGCGGAGAGTGGACAGCCCCGAGCCCAATGTCAAATGAAAAAGGAGTAAATTGAAGGCAGATAGATTGAAATAAATAAATGAAACAGATAAATAAAAGAAATCGGCAGCCGAGTTATTATCAAGGTTCAATATAAATGATAATTTAAATTATTTATTAAAAGTAATTTATTTTTGGATATTTGGCCACTTATCGACAAGAAACTCAGCATATTAATATAACTTTTTGTCCGGCTATGAGATAATTCTACTTCAAAGAGAAACTTTAAGAAACTTAGTAAATTAATAAAAGTTTTTGGAGAAATCCGACAAAAGCCAACTGACAAGAACATCAAAGTTTTTCTTGCAGTATTAAAACTTTCAACGTTTGCTGAGGCATTTCTGTGTACAGCTAAATAATGCTACTAAAATTGAAATTACAGCCCTTTTTATTACAAAATGAGGGAAACATTTATGGGACCACTGTAAATAAATCTAAAGAGGCAGGGATCGCAAACGATCCTTATCTTTACTCTTTTCCTCTAGAACAAGTTGAATCAAACCGCCAATCCGAGTTTGTTATATATGTCCCATTTTCAGCTTTAGTGCTGTGTTAAAACCTAGTCGTGTTTGAAAATAGTACACACCAATCTTGTAATTGGAACGCAAAAAAACGATATAGAGAAATAAAATTCTTTAGAAAAACCGTTTTTTTCCAAAAATCTTAAAAAGCCATTTTAAAACCTAAGACGTTCAGAAATAAAGTCTCACAGTAATCACACAGTTAAAATGTAAGTAAGGAGCCATTAGAACCAATAGTAGCCGAAGCTCTAAAAATGAATTTTTATCTCAATTAATACATTAAAATAATTGGCTTTTTATGATGATCCCAAATATATAAATTCATTAAGTATAATGCTATCCATCAAAAGCTATGAGACCGATAAAATTTGCCTGATTTTTGAAAAAGGGGAAACGTACCCCAAAAAGGTCAAGTGAGCTTAATGAAAATGACACTGTATCAGATTCAGCATATCAGAGAACCCTACTGTAGAGGTTTAAAACTCCTATCTATGAAAATGTGGATTTTCATTTTTCGTCAGAAGAATGATCAGGGATGATTATTACTTTCAAGTAAAAGAACTTCTTTTTCATCTTATTCGAGCTTAAAATGACCAGAAAAAAACATAAATGAATAAATGAAGCCCAAGACATATAGAAATCAAAATTAATAATTACACGACACACGCTGATATCAGAAATTCCTTTAGATAAATAAGTAAATCCTAAAAAAAAAAACAACAGAAATTAAAAGAAATAATCAAGTCAAACTTAAACGAATGGAAATTAAAACTTGAATTGGGCTACAGTCCCATAAACCTTGTGAAGGCTATAGCATCCTTTGGACTTTACTTAAAACAATTTGTATTTTTAGCAGTTTATTTTTAGTTGTCCGATCATCAGCAGCAACACATCGAAAAAGTAATATCCCGAGGGGTTTCAAGGTTTAATATTAAGAGTGATGCTACCCACCTCCCTATAAAACCCTCTAAATGGTTGAAATGTCAGTTGTTTCTCACTGAAAACAATATGTATTTTCACTTGTAATTTTTCTATTTTCCATAATGTCAACTGAACAAAAGTAAGTTAAAATCATCAAAGAGAAAAGGTTAGAGATATATTTTGTCTCAGTAAAGCGCAAATGATGCTTAGGCTTTTAAAAGATATATGTATGGTTATCACAATTTATGTTCCTTTTAATATAAATTGATTATTTGTTTTAATTCCTGTTTGGTTAGGATCTATTTATTAGTTAATATGAGCAGAGTTGGTTACCTTTTAATTTAATTATTTATTATTCAAATGATAGTCACTTCTGCTATTTAAAAGTATAAAATATTATAAATTATAAAGGTGCATTTCTGCTCGTCTGAGTTTTAATATGGCTCTTTACTTCTCTTTGAAGAACTTCTTTTTTCTGGAATATTTTTTTAAAATTGATTTAAAAAAAACTGGTTGTATCGATTAGTGAAGCCAGAAAGTGAGCTCACAAAGAATGCGTTTCCAGCCAGTTTTATTTTTTCCCCATGAAAGGATTCTGCAGACAAATCTTGGACGAAGAGAATGTTAACAATGACTCCTCCTTTACATTTTTAGAGAAATTAACAAAGTCAATATTTGAAAGACCATAGTGAAAATAAATGCCTTTGATACAGACACTCCAAGGTACACCACATCTTTGTATCTAGTATGGTACTTTCCAGGTTTTCGCCCTCTTCTCTGTTCTGATGGGGAGGAATTAAATAAAATGTGAAATGTATATAAAATTGCCTATATTTCCATCACTTGATTGAACCTTTGGCATCCAATGCAATTCTATGCAATTCTAACAATCCATGCAATTCTAAAGTTTTTACCACCTAAAGAGACAAGCAAAAATATAGGAGAAAACGATGGATAGGGTGCGGTAAAATCCCCGGACAGAGAAGGCAAGAAGTTGAAATTTTGGTTTTATTTAGGTGGGAGGAGGGTCACTGACACCCAAAAAAGCAGGCAAAGTAAGTATGTACCATAGGAAACACAAGTAGTGTTAGTGTTCCACCCACAAGGGGTACACCCTTGTTTGGGTATTTCGGTCATTGACCTGCTAAAACAACCATTGTATAAGAGGGATACATCATTGGCATAATCCTTCCGGTATCTTATTTTCAAATACCTGTAAGGGCCTGGTTAACAAGCTAAGTTCAATGACAGTTATAGGAATATATTTTCTTGTTGGTTGAATGAAACAGGTTAGCATTTTAATGGAACCCTACATTAAGTGAATATAGAGGGTGATTTTAAATGTATTATATTAAAAGGTGCCGAGAATAGAATTTTAATAACATTGAAATACAGTTGATTTCAAGTTGAAATAACAGAATTTATGATACAGCATTAAACTTCAAATGACACCATCTATAACATAAACAGAGTGTAACCGTTTGCATCATCATATTCAAGGGAATGAGTGCTTATATCAAAACTTTTTCCATCCTCCAAGGGACTCAATACCCCTCCTCTAGCTTAATTCCCCTCCTCTTCCCCCCAAAAAAATAAATAAAAACAAATCATTACAATTATTGTTTTTCTAAAACAACAAATCCCGATTAATATGTTTATACCATTTTCATTTTGTATTTCAAAAATCACTTTCAAAATGTTTTTACCCTCATTTACCCAATGCTCGATGAAGATACACTTCTTTGAATCTAGTATGTGGTTTAAATTGTTTTGTACTCTGTCTTGTAAAAAGTTCAATGAAGATACGCTTCATTGAATCAAGTGCGTAGTTTAAAACGTCTCATACTCTGTTTTGCACAAATTTAGATGCAGATACGCTTCTTTGAATCAAATTTATGGTTATGCCAATGTTTTTTTGCGCAAAGATCGATGAAGATAAGCTCCACTGAATCAAATGTGTGATATGAGTGCTTTGTGAAAATCAAATGCGTGTACTCTGTTTTTTCCAAAGTTCGATGAAGAACTTCTTTGAACCAAGTGTATGGTTTAAATGCCTTGTACTCTCTTTTGCACATAGTCGATGGAGATACGCTTCTTTGAACCAAAAGTGTGGTTCATGAGTTTTGTACTGTGTTCAGCACAAAGCTCCATGAAGATACGATTTTATAAATCAAATGTGTGGTTCCAAGTGTTTTTTACTCTGTCTTGACAAAAGCTCGATGAAGACAGCTTTCTATGAATCAAATTTATGGTTCAAAATGTGTTGTACTCCGTTTTGCACGAAGTTTGATGAACATAGGCTTCTTTGAATCAAGTGTATGGTTCAAAATTTTTTGTACATTCTTTTGCATTAAGCTAGATGAAGATACGTTTCTTTGAATGGAATGTGTGGATCAAAATGTTTTATCCTCTGTTTTGTCCAAAGTTCGATGAAGATACGCTACTTTGAATCAAATTTGAGGGAGAAACAAGCAAACAGCCAGTAAGTTACACAGGCACAGAGAAAGAAAGACAAAACGCCTAAAAATACAACACACAAAGAGAAACACGGAGATAAGCAAACTTCTGCTCTGAAACACAGGCCCAGTGAGAGAGACTAGTGCACAGGCAGTCAGACGCAAAGGCAGATAGAGAGAGAGAGGGGCTGGGAGAGAGAGAGACAAGCAATCACCTGTAACACACTAAGTCAGACACAAAGACGCACGAAAACAGACAGAGAGACAAACAAACATAAACTCAGAAACAGAGACATAGTGAGAGACAGACACAAATCCATACATATACACAGATTCAGACGCAAAAGCACAAGAAGACAGACGCGGGTAAAAGCAAACACCCACTCAAACAGAGAGAGAGAGAGAGAGAGAGAGAGAGAGAGAGAGAGAGAGAGAGAGAGAGAGAGAGAGAGAGAGAGAGAGAGAGAGAGAGAGAGAGAGAAAGAGATATAGAAAAAACTATAAACGCACAGTGTCAGACACACAAACATGCAAAGACTACAGAGAAACAAGCAAATACCACTTTTACACGAGGGCACAGAGAGTGAAAGAGACAAAAAAATAATACAAATGCATAGATTCAGACAGGTGCCTGAGCGGCTGTTTCTTGTCGCCAAGTCTGTCTTTATTTGGTTGTTTGTCTGACCCTGTGTGTTTGTAGGTGTATTGTTTCTCTCTCGCTCTCTGCTTGTTTCTCTGAGAGGCTGTTTTCTTCTTTCTCTCTCTCCCTCTCTCTCTCTCTCTCTCTCTCTCTCTCTCTCTCTCTCTCTCTCTCTCTCTGTTTCTATCTCTATAAGTATGTGTCTGATCGGGAGTTTGCTTGTCCCTGTGCTCATCATTGTGTACTTGTGCGTCTGAAACTGTTTGTTTGTATGGGTTGTGTCTCTCTCTCTCTCTCTCTCTCTCTCTCTCTCTCTCTCTCTCTCTCTCTCTCTCTCTCTCTATGACTTTGCGTCTGAACGGAGGTTTGCTTATTTTGAACCAAACATTTCATTCAAAGAAAAGTATGAACATTTAGCTTTGTGCAAAATAGAATACAAAACATTTGGACCACAAATTTGATTCATAGAAATGTATCTTCATGGATCTTGGGTCAAAACAGAGTACAAAACATTTTCAACCATACGTTTGATTCATAGAAACGTATCTTCATTGAGCTTTGGTCAAAACATGGTACAAAACATTTTCAACAACACATTGATTCATAGAAACGTATCTTCATTGAGCTTTGGTCAAAACATGGTACAAAACATTTTCAACCACACATTTGATTCATAGAAACGTATTTTCATAGAGCTTTGGTCAAAACATGGCAAAAAACATTTTCAACCACACATTTGATTCATTGAAACGTATCTTCACTGAGCTTAGGTCAAAACATGGTAAAAAACATTTTCAACCACACATTTGATTCATAGAAACGTAAGCACTCATTCCCATGAATATGATTATACGAGCGGTTGCACTATATTTATGCTATAGAATGCTGTCATGTAAAGTTCAATACTATACCATAAACTCTATTAGTCCACTTGAAATCAAATGTGTTTCAATTTTTTCTAGTTCTATTCTAGGTGCCTTTTAATATAATATATTTAAAATTTCGCTTTATATTCACTTAATGTAGGATTCCTATAAATGAGATCCCAGCTGGATTACGCTAATGATTTATAGTATGATCTTATGAGTAGGTCAATGATCCTAAATGGGTGTATCCTTCGTGCATGGAACCCTAACACTACTAACACACACGAGAAAAACCTGTAAAAAAAAGCAAAAAAGGGATGAGAGGCAAAACTTTTTCACATCAATGCTGTGCGCACATGGATTGGTTCAACGATTTAAATTACAGTATTGGTGGGGATAAATCCTGAAGGAGACTAATTTTCTAGAATTTTCAAAGATTTTTGGCGGGAATTCTCAAGAATTCTATGGAATTTCCACTAATATTGTACCTACGCACTTCAGGGCCCTAGGATTGTGTGTTTGAGGCCTTTTCTCTAAATTATGAAAATGCTTATAACATAAACAATATTTACTGTTGACGTAGGAAAGGTGAAAGGAAAAAATTGACAGCGACTTCATCATATTTATATTGGTTTTTCTCATGCCGTCTTTTACAAAGTTCAGCTTGGAAATAGCTTTTTAAGATTTATGACTACACTGGTTGACGGTGCCAAGGTCGGTGCTCCTTCAAATCTAAAACATGGCAGAATCTCTCTGTATATAAAATAGGACAGACTCGTATTCTATACTACAAAAAGAGCTTATAGCCTTACATTTTCCGTCTTAGGGAGGAGGGATAGGGATATGGAGAAATTATACCAACGGTGATTTGTTCCCTATTTTCTTTTACATATACTGTTGAAGTTTTGTTTTCCTAGCATTACTATTTTAGCAAGTAACCTTCCCACTTATATTCTTTATACGTGGAGGTACCATCATGACATCGGTATTACTTTCCTGATTCTCCTGAAAACCGTAACTAGCAATCAGCGCCCCATATTTCTATACTTTTAAAATGTTGGGTACCGAAATAGAAAGCTACTGCCCCAGCTCTAAATCCAAAACGGCCCGACCCGAGTTCCGAATAAACCACTTTTCTTTTGCCGTAATTCAAGGAAATATACGGAAGTTAAGCAATATTAGAAAGCATAAAAAACTCGAAGGTTGTTTCTATGATCAAAGATAATGCTCAGCTTCTGATTGACAAAGAGTGCGGTTACACTCGGCGTTTTCTGGGAAACTGGGAGACAAGTCTAAATTCCTAATGTAGATTCCCAATTTTTCTAGTGTTCCAGTTTTTACTTTTCCGACCATCAAATTTGTACTTACACATTTCAATTTGTGATAAGTGTCTTCATATTACCATTTCTGAGAGTTTTTAGAAGCGTTTCAGTCTAACCTAATACGGTTTACCATAGATAAATTATATGGCTCCCTTTTCGAATTCATTGCTTGATAAAGCTCCCAGAAAACGGGAGAGCCCATATTTACTTCCTGCTTTTGGAATGCCAAAAACAAGAAACTGAAAAGGCAGTAGGGATCTACAGTATCCAGACTAATATGTTACCAGTTTCTCTGAAAACGTTGAGTGTAGAGGCGGTTAAAGAAGACAAGCAACTACACAAAAAAAATGGTCGAACCAGCAAGGTGCAAAACAGGGGGATAACAAATTAAGTTGCTGTTAAAATAGCAGACCTGACAGTGAACTCTGACATAGGACTGTAAATTCTAGCGATTAAAAACGACTAAGTCACACTGCCGTGTGAAACTTTGTTGGAGTTTGGAATTGAAAACAAAATTAACTCGAGGTCTTGCTTAGAAAATTTCCCTATATAAAATGTGTTTCATTTTATTCTGCATTGATATTTTGAAAATATACGTATTGAAAATTTAACATATCTGATAAAATGTGTTTCATGTTTTGTGATTCCTCAAGGATCAAAGATAAGATAAACCTAAACAACGGTATTCTGAACATTTCAGTTTTTTTTATAAAATTTACTGCCTCCAGGAATGAACTTAAATCGATTTTTTTTTTTAAGGTGAAGGTGGTCCAACGTTTTTATAGCAGAGTAGAAAAGGTGTTAAACTACAGAGAAAAATCTTCTATAGAGGCTGCCCCACCTATCCAACCCAGAACACCATTTAATGTTGAGACTTAGTACGTGTCTCTACTAGACATTTCTCCGAAGTTTTTAAGACCCATGTTTTATTCCTATAGAAATGAAGGCTTGCGTTTTTACTAAAATCTGCCAGTATTGCAAAATTTAAGTAATGCAAAAAACAACATATTAGGAAAACCGGATAAGTGTGGATCTGCAGGAAATGGTGTTGAAAGCATGATTTTGTTCCAAAAGGAATATTGATTTCAGGATATATCTCTGTTAAACTGCCTGCACAAGCTAATGGTGACTCTTGCTAACTCGGAATTCACAGGACCATGAGTTTTCTTCGAGTTACGTATAATTCGACTTATAAATAGTTCGAGTTATGGAGGTCATTCTGCATAAGATTTGACTTATAAAGGAACGAGTTATAGAAATAAGCCATATGAAAATTAGCATTACAGAGGCACAAAATCGCTACATTTACTTCCTAAAGCCACTACAAAATTAAGGATAACTTTATTAGTGTATTATAGACTTGACATATCAAGACTTGTTTTTCAAATGCCAACAATAAAATTAGTTCGATAGAAAATAGAAGCCTGAATATTAACAAAATCTGATACAAAAATATGTCAAACTTAACACATGAAGGTTTACACATCGCAACCTGCATACCAGGGTTTCGACCAATAGATTTCCTTTCGAAAAACTTCGAAGATACAGAGGTAAACCACGACATGTGGAGGTAAAGTAAAAATTAAATGGCGACTTATCTACTAAATTTTGAGTTATAGAGTTAGTGTTCGGGCCACTTCGACTTAGAGAGGTAAAATATAATCCCAAATTAATTTGAGTTATGTATAATTTTTTCTTTGACTTAAACCGGTTTTTCAAAGGGGATTGAAAGTAATTTGAGATATTGAGGATTTCGAGATACTGAGGTTCGAGTTATCGGGAGTCCACTGCAATATCCAGTTTAACCCAACTTCCTTTTCATTTTAAAGATCTCCTGGTATGTTAAAGCTTACATACCTTCGCAAGGTAAATAGGTACTTAAGTATTATACAAGAAACAACAAGAAGTGAAGTTTGGTCATAATTTTTTCTTTGACTTGGACTGGTTTTCCTTTGGGATTGAAAGTAATTTGAGATTTCGAGGATTTTGAGCTCCTGAGGTTCGAGTTATCGGGAGTCGACTGTAATATACAATTTAACCCAACTTTCTTTTCATTTTAAAGATCTCCTGGTATGTTAAAGCTTGCATACCTTCGCAAGGTAAATAGGTACTTAAGTATTATACAAGAAACACCAAGAAGTGAAGTTTGGTCATAATTTTTTCTTTGACTTGGACTGGTTTTTCCAAGAGGATTGAATGTAATTTGAGATTTTTAGGATTTTGAGCTCCTAAGGTTCGAGTCATCGGGAGTCGACTGTAATATGCAATTCAACCCAACTTTCGTTTCATTTTAAAGATATCCTGGTATGTTAAAGCTTACATACCTTCGCAAGGTAAATAGGTACTTAAGTATTATACAAGAAACAACAAGAAGTGAAGTTTGGTCATAATTTTTTCTTTGACTTGGACTGGTTTTTCCAAGAGGATTGAAAGTAATTTGAAATTTTGAGGATTTTGAGCTCCTAAGGTTCGAGTTATCGGGAGTCGACTGTAATATGCAATTTAACCCAATTTTCGTTTCGTTTTAAAGATCTCCTGGTATGTTAAAGCTTACATACCTTCGCAAGGTAAATAGGTACTTAAGTATTATACAAGAAACAACAAGAAGTGAAGTTTGGTCATAATTTTTTCTTTGACTTGGACTGGTTTTTCCAAGAGAATTGAAAGTAATTAGAGATTTTGAGGATTTTGAGCTCCAGACGTTCGAGTTATCGGGAGTCGACTGTAATATGCAATTTAACCCAACTTTCGTTTCGTTTTAAAGATCTCCTGGTATGTTAAAGCTTACATACCTTCGCAAGGTAAATAGGTACTTAAGTATTATACAAGAAACAACAAGAAGTGAAGTTTGGTCATAATTTTTTCTTTGACTTGGACTGGTTTTTCCAAGAGGATTGAAAGTAATTTGAGATTTTGAGGATTTTGAGCTCCTAAGGTTCGAGTTATCGGGAGTCGACTGTAATATGCAATTTAACCCAATTTTCGTTTCGTTTTAAAGATCTCCTGGTATGTTAAAGCTTACATACCTTAGCAAGGTAAATAGGTACTTAAGTATTGTACAGGAAACACCAAGAAGTGAAGTTTGGTCAATGCTGATGAAATAAAAGAAATATGATGAAAATATTATACTTTACTACCAAAATTATGAAAACTATAATAAAGAATGCCACCCAGAGCTCATTATATTAAATATGTAACCTAAACTAAACTAACCTAACCTAACCAAAATACCAACTAAATATTTAATTAACATATAGCTCATATTAAGCCGAAGCTAATTGTCTCATGTTCGCGATCCAAATTCTCGAGGGACTCTCGTATAATACTCCAGTTCCAGTAAATCCAATGCTGATTTATTATCAAATATATCATATGATGTATTTTTCTTTGTGATAGTTATAGTGATTTTAAAAACACCTTTACATTTTGGAAAGTTACATCAAGAGAAACATGCTTTTACGCAAGTGCTGTGTTTCATAAGAAGTAGAATGACTTTAGGTCCAAAAGTATAAAAACACAATATTTTAGCAATATATTATGCCTTTTGTCACTCTCATTAAAAAAAGTCTTATGACAATATGGGTATAACCTAATCAGCTAAAATTGGGCTAAAATAACCTTTGAATTTTCCTAAACCTTATTATAATTTGTTAAAGCACACAAATCTGTTACCGAATCAGTGAGAGAATAAGTCCAAAACGAATGCTCACAGTTAACTATCAACAACCTACACTTCCTGTAACCGACAAGGTCATCATCAATGGCACCAATAAAAGAAAATGTAAGGGAACGATGATTTGGATTCTCTTTTTTTAACAAAGATATAACAAGAAGGTGTATTTCTCATTTCAAAGTAATGTCTCATAGTAGTAAAGGCAGAATCTAATCAGCAAAAGTTCTTATCATCTACCTGGTTATAATCACATTTTTGATCAACAAATCTTTAGCCCTCTTTTAATCAATCGCGTTTTAAGATTTCCTTAGCCGCTTCCAACTGATTCATGCCATTGGTTTTAATAATCCTTCGAATTCTTGTTAACTGGATTACAATTTACTAAAATAAACAAATTTGTCACCAGATTCGTGAAAGAGTAAGGATAAAATGATTACTCACAGTTGACACTCAACATAACACGTTTGCTGACAGCAGGGGGGACGTCATTGCTTGCAATGCACAGATAAGCACCCATCATTTTTCTTGTTATTCGATGAAGTCGCAGTGTCTCCCCAGGAAAAGCATCCACTTTAAAAGACAAAAGGTCAAATTAGTAGCAAAGTCATTAGCAGCTTAGGTCAAATTAGAAAGTGTTCCATGAGTAGACCCAAGGATTTATTACGTGAACGGATATTAGATAATACCTAAAATCCATTGCAATAGGCGAGAAGGTAAACAGCTAACAAGAGTGGTGGCGAACAATCATAGAGATATATTTACCATTTTCTTAAAGATGATTTTCCAATTCTTAGGGAACTTCTAAGGACTTATTTATTGACGGTGTCATATATTTTGACGGTTAATTGGCTCGATGGTGATCAGCGAAATTGAAAAAAAACAACTTTAAACTAAATCTTTGAAGATATTAAAAGACATAAATAAAATCTGGACCAGTCATTTAATTTATATGAGTGAGCTGTTTCAAACTGCATGCCATGCATATCTTCATTTACTTCTTTCATGTTGAATCAGTGGTTTTTAGAAATTAGAGTGGATGTGACAGGTTATTTTTATTTAATTGTTAATGATAGTTGTGAAAAAAATAAAATCACATTTTGGTCATCTTTAGGAGTGCAAATATAGAATTTATCACTAAAAAGAGCCAGTTCCTGGGAAAAATATAGGGAATTGTTTAAGACAGAAAAATATCATTGGATTAAAACCATGGAGATTTGCCTTAAATACGATTTTACTTTTTCTTGTGGAACTTCTGGAGACCTTCTGAGCAGTCTATGTTTTCTGCTGTTCTGTCAACTGCTTCAAACACCTACAAAGATACCCTTAGATACATTTGCTGATAGCACTAAAGCGCAAGGAGCTCGCTAGATACATTATGTCTTTGGTGTAAATTAATTAAGGTTTTCTCACGGAAATAAACGTCATATATTTTGACGGTTCAATAATTCAAATGTTAATCAAAAGGGGGTTCTTCCCTGTAAACCGTAGCAGTGTTTTAACGCCACCGTGGTTTTCCTCCACCATATGTTTTCCTCCACCTTTTAATTCAGGAAGGTCAGGACAGACATAGACATAGACATAGACACAGACATAGACACAGATATAGACAAAACATAGGCATAGACATAGATATAGACATAGACATAGACATAGACAAAGATATAGACATAGACATTGTCATAGAATAACCTAACCTAACCTGTCTATTCTGACCCAACTAATCCTCCTGATGATGCAAGATTTCCTGGGTGGTGGAAAACATACGATGGCGGAAAACCGCGGTGGCGTTAAAACACCCAATTCCCTGTAAAATTCATAATTTCGGAATAACCAAAAGAAAAGTATCCAGGGGGGAAATGTTTATATTTTTATATTTTTGGTACTTGAAGCAAAAGGTTTTTAATATTTACCTGCGATTATATGGGTAATTAATTACCTAAGAAGTCTTTGCTTTAGTTTCTGTTATACTTTTCGTTTGTGGAATAAACCCCTTTCGCTCAAAAAAAAAAAAAAAAAAAAAAATTAAAAAGACACACTTTATTAGTCCGTATTTAACATAAAAGTTTGCAACTTTGAGCTGCATTTAACATTCAATATATAATGCATATAATCAGAAATATTTGTTTGCATTTAAATATGTTATAAATATTGTATATAAAGGTACAAGTCTTTTGATTGATTTTTTCGAAGTTCAATATATAACACATATAATCAGAAATATTTGTTTGCAGTTAAATATGTTATAAATTTGTATATAAAGATACAAGTCTGTTGATTGATTTTTTCGAAGTTTAATATATAACACATATAATCAGAAATATTTGTTTGCATTTAAATATGTTATAAATTTGTATATAAAGATACAAGTCTGTTGATTGATTTTTTCCAAGTTCACAAGCTTCCAACCATGTGGAACACAGCTGGTGATCCATTTCGCCCAAGAAATGTCAGCTAATCATTTAATCTCTCATGGCATGAAGAGAATTCTCAAAATTTTCTGATCAATTACTTTTGTTGTCACTGTTATGATTTGTGAAAATTAGTCAAAATTTTTCCTCGTGTTCTTCTCGAAATAATTATATTTGTGGCATTTCCCTTGCTCTGGAATTTGTCTGTGCAATATGTTTTTCGACAGATAAATAATCTTAAAGATAGAACCCACTTCTTTATAAGAGGATTAAATTTTCTTTGAGTTATGATTTGACTATTGAAACTTAAATCATGTCTCAGAAACAAAAAGAGTGTTCTTTCAGAAAGGCCATAAAAACTTTAGAAGGTAAGAATATGTTCAGCATGAATCAAGAAAGACAATCGACTAAAATTTAAGGAGCAAGTTCTTTTTAATTTTATTTGGTACGAAGATGTAGAAAAATATATTTTTCAAAACTTAGGGGGGGGATACTTTTTATGCATAAATATCAAAACAGATATTTTTCAAAATCTAGAGGGTGGGTATTTTTGTTTTCTCCAGATTTTTGAATAGCCCGAAAAAAAAAGTATTTTTCAAAACTCGGGGGGGGGGGTGGATTTACATCCCTGTCCAATCCCCACCAATTGATGTCTCTGGCTTTGATTGCTTGTGGCTCATTAATTTTTGGTTAGCTAATTACTTTAGGTATGTCTAGTGGGAAAAATGTGGGGGAATTGAGGCATTACGCAGAACAGAACAATTCTTTAAATATGCCTCCATTGGTTTTTTTTCAGTAGTTATTCCAGGTACAAGTGAGTTCAACGACTTGACAAGCATTCTAGACTATTATGAGATGCTTTAATGATATGGGCTCATCTACCGCTATACAACAGGGACTAAAGCATGTCTTTAGTGAAATGTAAACCGCGAATATAATCAGTCTTACATATCTCCTACAAGTGGAGACCCTCCGCACAGAGTACTTGAAGAACATTTTCGCAACATGCTGCACCTCCATTTAAAATGAACATCCGAGGGATACCATTTCGTTCGTTTAAAATAAAATCATAAGTCCAGAAAGAAAACCTAGGTAGATGGTTGACTAGTGCTATAAACGTTTCTATGTTAGAAAGCTGGAAACTAAATTAATTTTATTGCTCTTTTATAGTTATAACTTAGGTAAAACGAAATTTCTGAGATTTCCAGGCACTAATATAATTTTATGTTAACCAATCAGTCTACTCTTATTGGTCTTTTACTGTCATATACATTATTACGGTAATTTTATAATTTTTTTAAGTTTTTCGATAAATAAAAAGTCAGTTTTTCGATAAATAAAAACTTTCCTGTAAAAAAAAAACTACATATTCTTTCAACAAAATTACACTCAAGCTTTTTAGGGATATAAGGGGGAGGGGGTGCAGCCAACTCTTATTTGAAATTTTAATTATACTTAGAGACTATTTTTTTGCATTGCTGCCGATTTTATGACAAAGAACACACTGTTCGAAATATACATCATTTCTAGTAAGGCTCAAATGACGCTATTGCCTTTATGGGACCTTGGGTGCTATGCCTTTTCCTATTTGCGGTAATTTCTATTCATTTGGGGTTTGACCGAATTATTCATTTTAATATCTACTTGTTTTTAGATTTATTTTTCATCTATAGCAGTATTTATGTTTGATGAAACAATTTAATTTATTTTCTGCTCGTTTCGGGTTTCATTGCTTTATTTGTTGTAATTTCTGTTCGTTTAAAGATTGAATAATCATAGGACTTCATTACCACTCGTATTCACCCTTTACGAATACGGCTATTTAATTTTCTTTGAAACACCTATTTTTTCCTTTTTTTTGTTTTTTTTTTTTTTATTCACGTTCGCTTTCTAATACTGGAAATATTTGTAAAGGTTGTTTTGCTTAACCTCCTGACGAACCTTGTCTCTCTTGGTGGACATACAGTTACCTTTTTTAGCACGATAGTTATTGGTTGGAACATCATCTATATACCACAGTCGGAATCAACGTATTTAGATAAGTAACTGTGATTTTTTTTTTTTTTTTTTTTTGTGGGAGATTTTTTTGTATTAAAGACATGAAGGAAAGTTCAAAATCGAAGAAGAGATAGAGGACAAGAGGTAATAAAATTCTTATCCTTCCTTAGAAGGATTTTGGGAGGATTTTGCCCCTTACATTACACCATCTGCTAGTATGCGACTAAGGTTCAATGAACCCCCCTGTGGACATAGGTTCTAAGTCGAGTATTTTGAAGTTAGAACGAGTTGACAGTGTAGAATAATTTTCCATTTTAAATGTGTTTTCTATACTTTTGCTTATGGCCACCTTCAAAACTTGAAAACCATGTTTTCTCTTGTAGTTACCGCGTCCAATGTCTTGGCAACCATCAACGCTATGGATGTTGAGAGCCTTTCTTTAGATGAAAGTGACGATGACCTATTAAAGCCTCACGACACAGAACTTGAAGATACAAGTAAATATGGAGATCCGAACAGCACCTTCCTTCCAGCCGATGAAAGTATCGTTCGCGAGGAAGTATCTGAGCATGAGTCTGATTTTGAAGATGACATGCCTGTAGCCGAGCGGGCTCGAATACCGCAGCGACCTATGAAACGGCCAAAATTTATGAAATGGAGGTAAAGCACGAGGTTTGACATTCACTTTGGCCCAGCAGAAGTGGATCCAAGTGGGAGGTGTAGGGGAGCCCCCTTCCTAGCGTAGTGGCTAATTTGGGGTAGGGACCACTTGCTCCGGTTGGGGTTGGGATGATGTAACAATTTAAGGTCACTTTTTATAATAATAAGGAGGGGAAACTTAAAATTCTACCTTTCTTAGGTTGTTGAAATAATATTTTAGGGTTTTGCTGTCACAACGGGGCTAAAAAAATTAATATTTAAACTTCTTTCTGCTGTCAAAGATCTGTTTTCAAGTCTTATTATGGCACAGAGGTGAAGAAATTGACATCATTACTTTTTTTGGCTGTCATAAATTTTGGACTTGCTTTTTTCGCATAGATGGGTACAACATTGTTGTTTTTGGGGGATTTGCATAACAAAAAGTAAATGCATGAGAAGTGGAAAGATAACATGAATTTACGTTTTGGACTTCGGTTAGCCAGTGGTGGCTACTTTACAGTCTATTTTCATCTAATTAAAACTCTGCGTCATATGACATAATAGAGACAGAGACAGAGAGATCGGTATATTTAAAAACTATCATAGCATAGCTAAATTCATTTTTTTTTTTACAAAATCATATATTTAAACAAAAATCACACACTACGACTCAGCATCGAAAACTGATGTGAAGAAAGGCACAGATGAGTTGGCGTAACGATTAGTTCGTACTTCAAAGGGTAGAAGTTTAAATATAACTGAGTTGGGCTATAGGGAAGGGCTGGTTCGGGTAGTAGTGATCGGTGGCTCGTATTGGCTAGGACGGATTTTCCAAATTGTTGAATCAGGTGTCCAAGCCGGACTTTAAGTGGAAATAAATTCAGTTTTACGAGGCCTTCATCATAGGGTATGGTGCGGTTAGGGAGTATAATCCTTGTTGTTCTTTTCCGGACGGACTCTATGTCGCGTAATAGCCTAATAGGTACGCCGTGCGGATAGCAGTTAGACCCCACACCGGGCACGCGTACTCGAGCAACGGGCGAACATAACACATGTAGGCATGGAGAAGACTTTCAGTATTATACCCAAGACGCCTCATTTTGGTAAGTGTCTGAAGGCTTGCATTAGCCTTGTGGACGGTTAAATTAATTTGAGTACTGAAACTACAGTCACTAGTTAACCCGTCAATATGTACATAGATTGTAAGCCCTAAATGATCTTCCAGTGCAAAACCGTTTTGGTAGATCAGAAACAATATTCTTAAGCCACTTCCCCTCCACCAACTGAAAACTTGATTTCTCCTTATTCCGCTCCCCTCCTTTCTTTCCGTAACAGTACCTGAAAGTTTCAACTTGATCCCTCAAGCCGCTCCTAAAATATTGGAAATGGATCATTTTGAAAACTTAGAAAGGCACAGTGTATTTTGATAAGCCTCGTTATTTAACTGTTCTTAGACTAAAAGCACAATAGGAATTTATAGTGCAAAAAACCTCAGTTAGATCAGATATATAAAATGTTCACCCCCTTCTCCTACCCCCTCCCAACACACACACAAAACTTATAAAACTCCTTGTCTCATCCTCGCTCCCCTTTTTACCCATGACTTACCTGCAAGTTTTTAGCGCAAATCCTAAGCCGTTTTCAATATGTTACAGATATGTCATTTTGATTGCCTAGATGCGCACGGTGTGTCTTCATTTCACTTTGGTCCCTCCTCTAAGAAGCAACTTGAGGTTGATTTAATCGCATTCTAGATTCCTTGAAATTTTCAATTTGATTCTGAACTGTTGATTAAATAAAAAAAAAACAAGTTTTTGTTACGGAAAGTAAGGAGCGACAATAAAACTTAAAACGAACAGAAATTACTCCGTATATGAAAGGGGCTTTTCCTCCTCAACACCCCGCTCTTTACGCTAAAGTTTGACCCTTTCTCTTAACTCTACTTTTTAAAACAGTAAGAAACTTTAGCGTAAAGAGCGGGATGTTGAGGAGGAAAAGCCCCTTTCATATACGGAGTAATTTCTGTTCGTTTTAAGTTTTAATGTTGCTCCTTACTTTCCGTTACAAAAACTTGTTTTTTTATTTAATTTCTGGACGTTTTTGAATTAATACATGTTTTGATCTTGGCTCTCCGCACATAAATAATTAAAACGAAATTTGCATATTAATTAATTACAATTTATCGGAAGATTTTGAGAAAAAAGAAGCGAAGGAGAAGGCCTAGTTGCCCTCCAAGTTTTTGATTACTTAAAAAAGCAACTAGAACTTTTAATTTTTTACAAACGTTTTCATCGGTAAAAAATATACGTAACTTACGAATTAACTTACGTAACGAACTTCTATGTTCGTATGTTTTTATTGCGTATATGAGGGGGTTCAACCCTCGTCGATACCTCGCTCTTTACACTAAAGCTTAGATTGTGTCCCAATTCCTTAAGAATGACCTCTGAATCACAAAGGCCGTAGAATAAATAGTTGAAATTACTAAAAATACTTTAGCGTAAAGAGTGAGGTATAACGAGGAGGTAAACCCCTCATATGCGTAATAATTTTTGTTTGTTTTAAGTTTTAATGCTGCTCCTTACTTTCAGTAGAAAAAAATTTTATATTTATTTTTTCATTATTTTTTCAAATAAAGCTAGAAAATCCTGCGCCCCTTCATTGAAATTCTCTTCCCCCATGAGAAGTCTCTCCATGGAAATATCCTCCCACGTACCCCCCCCCCTCAACTCTCCCCCCTAAACAAAAAAAATCCCCCTGAAAACGTCTGTACACTTCCCAGTAACCATTATTATATGTAAACACAGGTCAAAGTTTTCAACTTGCAGCCCCTCCCACGGGGACTGCGGGGGAGTAAGTCGTCCCTAAAGACATATTTATTAGGTTTGTAGACTATAGTGAATAAAATGGCTATCTCAGAATTTTGATCTGGTGACTTTGGGGAAAAATGATCGTGGGAGGGGGCCTAGGTGTCACCTCTGGGAAAAAAAATAATAAATAAACACGCATCCATGATTTGTCTTCTGGCAAAAAATGCGAAATTCCACATTTTTGTAGATAGGAGCTTGAAACTTCTACAATAAGGGTCTCTGATACGCTGAATCTGATGGTGTGATTTTTGTATGACTTTTAGGGGGTGTTTCCCCCTATTTTCTAAAATGAGGCAAATTTTCTCAGGCTCGTAACTTTTGATAGGTATAGCTGATCTTGATGAAAATTGTATATTTAAAATCGGCATTAAAATGCGATTCTTTTGATGTAACTATTGGTATCAAAAATCCATTTTTTAGAGTTTCGGTTACTATTTAGCCGGGTCGCTCCTTACTACACTTCGTTACCCCAAACTGTTTGATAAAAATGGTTTTATTTTAAACCGGGGTAATTTTGAAGACCACACTGCCGTTCCATGACGTAAAATTAACGTTTCAATGGGGATAAATCCTTTTATTTGACAGTGAAACAGCAAAAAATTTCTAGATATTTCGGTCACATAAACAGTGACCGTCATCAGAAGAAAAGACACTTAATTATCCTGAAATACCAGATAAATAATGCTGTTTTAGTATTTACATGTTAATTAAGTTTTGCCCTTTGCTTCAACTTGTAGGCACTTTTTCATCATTAATCGCTTACGATTTTAGTCTTAATTAATTGGGAATTTATGTCTTACTGTCGCACTCCTAGAACAAACCGCATTAAGCCTTTAGCCAATGAGGAAGTGCTCAAACGGTTGAGACCTACCGACCTGAGACCTACGTTGGCTTGGCTAGTCAAATGAATGGGCCTTTACTATCTTCCAAAATGTTACTTTAATTAATCACTGATGTACATCGATTACGAAAAAGTCCATAAAAGAGGTGGATTGAAAACATTAACCGGCAACCCATCATTCAACTGCCACAAATTGCGTATGGCAGATCGTCAGACATACTTCACAAGGCAGTCCTTATTTATACCCACTCAAAAGGAGCTAGCCCAGTTCATCCAATCTGAATGGATGATATTTAGTAACAAGCAAATAAATGAACGTATTTTTCTTGCTCACGGGAATTTTAATAAGGGATTAAATAAAAAAACAAGTTTTTTTAACTGAAAGTAAGGAGCAACATTAAAACTTAAAACGAACAGAAATTACCGTATATGAAAGGGGCTGCTCCCTCTTCAAGGCCCTTCTCTTTACGCTAAAGTTATAACTGTTTTAAAAATTAAAGTTGAGAGAAAGAGTCAAACTTTAGCGCAAAGAGCAGAGCATTGAAGAGGGAACAGCCCCTTTTTTGCCGTAGCAAAAAACGTGTTTTTTACCTTAGCAAAAAATAACAAATTTGCAGTCTCCGGTATTCGTTGTCATTACCTCTAGGATTCGAAATGGCCAGAGGGGATAGCCCGCAAATTTGGCTAGGAATAAATCACCAATTTTAATGTTCGGAGGATTTATGCCTAGTAAATGAAAGATTATAAAGTGAAAGAAACTTATCTTTCCGTGAGGGCCGAGTCTCACTAATGTATCCAAGTGAACAATCAGTCCAAACTGTGCGAGATCGGCCCAACTGCTAATCTTTCTTTACGCTAAATAGCGTAATTAACGTGCAGGCAAATTATATCCAATTTTCTCTACACGCCACACTTGGCTATCGCATCTAATTTTTTCAATTCAAAATGCCAAAAATCTGATTGTGTGATAAACTCAAGTATCAGATTGCACAATTTCTGTAGTCACTGAATTAATTCATGCCTAAGGAATCAAGTTCAAACAATTCAAAAGTTCAAACAGGTGTAATCCCTTTGAGAGCTAGTTCAATACTGCAACATATCAGTATACTGCAGGCATCTTCTTTGAATTAAATTAATTTTTTCGGTAATCTCGTTAATAACGTTTTTTTCTGATATTATGAGAAATAGAAACATTCAGATCGAAATAAAGATTTTTAATTTTATGAATGGCTTAAGAATATTAAGTGGAAACTTTCTTGGCATGATGAGGGGGATGTACAACTGACGAAAAGGCAATATGCGCATACTTCCTTATATGAAATTACTCCGTATATGAAAGAGGCTTTTCCTCTTCAACGGCCCGCTCTTTACGCTAAAGTTTGACTCTTTGTCTTAACTCTACCTCTTAAAACAGTAAAAACCTTTAGCGTAAAGAGCGGGGCGTTGAAGAGGAAAAGCCCCTTTCATATACGGAGTAATAATACGGAAATTTTACGGGGTATTTCCCCCTATTTTCTAAAAGTATGGCTCGTAACTTTTGATCGGTATAACTGATCTTGATGAAACTTGTATATTTAAAATCAGCATTAAAATGTGATTCCTTTGATGTAACTATTGGTATCAAAATTCCGTTTTTTAGAGTTTTGGTTATTATTGAACCGGGTCACTCCTTACTACAGTTCGTTACAACGAACTGTTTGAAAACGAGCTTAAGGAAGCATCAACAGTATAGTTTATTTCAAATTAAACAAAAAAAACAAGTTGTTTTAAATGAAAGTAAGGAGCGACATTAAAACTTAAAACGAACAGATATTACTCCGTATATGAAAGGGGCTTTTCCTCCTCAACGCCCCGCTCTTTACGCTAAAGTTTGACTCTTTCTCTTAACTCTACATTTTAAAACAGTAAAAAACTTTAGCGTAAACAGCGGGGCATTGAGGAGGAAAGGCCCCTTTCATATAGGGAGTAATTTCTGTTCGTTTTAAGTTTTAATGTCGCTCCTTACTTTCATTTTAAAAAACTTTTTTTTTGTCTAATTTCTGGACGTTTTTGAATTAATGCATGTTTTGATCTTGGCTCTCCGCAAATAAATAATTAAAACGAATAGGAACATTCGAAAACGAATTTCGCATAGTATTTTTTTTTTTTTTTTGGCTAAATGGCTTTTTCATAGTTTTAGTCGGAAGATTTTGAGAAAAAAGGAGCGAGGGAGGAGGCCTAGTTGCCCTCCAATTTTTTGATTACTTAAAAAGGCATTAACTTTAAATTTTTTACGAACGTTTTCACAAGTAAAAAACATACGTAACTTACGAATCAACTTACGTAGCGAACTTCTGTATTCGTATGTTTTTATTGCGTATATGAGGGGGCTCGCCCCTCGTCGATACCCAATTCCTTAAGAATGACCCCTTAATCACAAAGGCCGTAGAATAAGCAGTTGTAATTACTAAAAATACTTTAGCGTAAAGAGCGAGGTATTACGAGGAGGTAAACCCCTCATATGCGTTATAATGTCTGTTCGTTTTCAGTTTTAATGCTGCTCCTAACTTTCAGTAGAAAAAACTTTTCATATTTATTTTTTCATTGTTTTTTTAAATAATGCTAGAAAATCCTGCGCCCCCTCCATTAAAAGTCTCTTCCCCCATGAGAAGTTCCTTCATGTAAAGATCCTCCCACGTAACCGCTCCCCTCAACTCTCCCCCCCCCAACCAAAAAAAGCCTGAAAACGTCTGTACACTTCCCAGTACCATTACTATATGTAAACACAGGTCAAAGTTTGTAACTTGCAGCCCCTCCCACGTGGACTGCGGGGGAGTAAGTCGTCCCAAAAGACATAGTTATTAGGTTTTTCAACTATGGTGAATAAAATGGCTATCTCAGAATTTTCATCCGGTGACTTTGGGGGAAAAATGAGCGTGGGAGGGGGCCTAGGTGCCCTCAAATTTTTTGGTCACTTAAAAAATGCACTAGAACTTTTAATTTCCGTTAGAATGAGGCCTTTTGCGACATTCTAGGACCATTGAGTCGATACAATCACCCCTGGGGGAAAAACAAATAAACACGCATCTGTGATTTGTCTTTTGGCAAAAAACGTGAAATTCCACATTTTTGTAGATAGGGGCTTGAAACCTCTACAATAAGGTTCTCTGATACGCTGAATCTGATGGTGTGATTTTCGTTAAGATCGCATGACTTTTGGGGGGTGTTTCCCCCTATTTTCTAAAATGAGGCAAATTTTCTCAGGCTTGTAACTTTTGATGGGTAAAACTAATCTTAATGAAACTTATATATTTAAAATCAGCATTAAAATGCGATTCTTTTGATGTAACTATTGGTACCAAAGTTCCAGTTTTTAGAGTTTCGGTTACTATTGAGCCGGGTCGCAGTTTGATACTGGCCACGAACAGTTTGATACTTTTCATTGTCATAACTTTATCTGACGGTGAAAATCAGCCTCTAAGATTCGGTCTCTCCACTTTGCAGCTCTGGCCATTAGAGGACAGGGTGAAAATACTTCTTCAAAATCAACCCCGTCAACTTTCATCATTCACTAGTATTTGTATATTATTTCAAGCATTAGTTCTACAGGAGGTCATCCCTATTCAATTATAATTCTAACTATTATAATTAAAAACCTAATTGATCACGTTCTCTTTTTTTTAACGAAGCTCTAAGAAGGTTATTCAGTAATCCAAACCTCCACACCCGAAAGAAATTCTTACCTTAGGCCGCGACCGTTTAAGAAGGATGGATGGTTTTAAAGAAATAGTAAACTTATGTATGGACTAATAAATATCGTAGAATATATTACGGTATTTTAAATAGACCTTTATATCATCATTATTTTATCTGACGGTTAAGTCAGCTTATGGCATTCAGTGTTTCCAATTGTGCAGTTATGGCTGTCTTGGTTACACGGGGAAAGTCCTAAAGTTTTACACCATCGATTTTCATTATTCAATAGAACTTGTACAAAATTTCAGATATTGAACTGCAGGAGGTCCTCATTATTTCTTTATTAGCAAGTCCTCATTATTCATGTTATTAAACAAAAGACTCCCTAATACCGAAAATACAGCTCACAAGGCTTCAAAGCAGATTTTAAGGTATTCTTCAAACCCTGTCATATGTATTTGAACAAAGTTTTGAAAGACATTTTTCTGCAGTGTTCGTCAGCATCCGTGACTCTCAACTATCAGAAACACGGCTTACAGAATTTCAAAAGAATTTCTTCTTCAGTCTTCAAAAACAAATCATCAATTACAGACCTCCCCCCCCCCCGCTCTAAAGCCTGCAATTGTAAACTTATCACTCCTTCCACTGTCGAAATGATGATTACCTATTTGATTACGTGCATCTACCTTCTTTTTTTTTACTCATCCTGTAAAGAGATCTTTCTGTAGTCCCAGCCACAACTCCCTATAAAATCTTAATTCTAGGCTTTTCTGAGGAAGCTCCTGAGACAGCACAGGATTGAACTAGAATTATTTGAAAAAAAGTCAATTTACCTTTCTGTTTATCTCTTTTTATCCTAATCTGCCCAATATCAGATTCTTCTGAACTTCGGAAAATGGTGCTAAGGCTCTTTCCACTCAATGGAGCTGAAAACGAAAAATAACCATGTTTGAATGGCTAACAATAATATTGCAATTGAAGTTGATCAACAATGAAAAACAAGTTCGACTTCTGTACGTGACATGAGGCTTTTACGTGTTTGTACGTGACACGACTACCTTTGCTGAGAATAAAAATATTTCTTTTGGTCGCAGTTCAATACCTGATAATGCAATGCTTCTACTACTTGGAGGAGTACTGGGGTTTTCCGCCTAACCTGATATCTAAAATTCGGATGTTATGTGGAAATTTGTTTAAACGTAAGTTTCCAGACTCACTCAATACTGTTTCTATGAGACTGTTGTCTGTCTTATTCAGCGACTATCTCGAGGGTCCACCCATATAGACGATTTTATGGAGGGTTAGAGGTGGCACCTGCCCGGGCACAAATGTTTCAAGGGCGCAAAATTAAAAAATTTCAAATAAACAATCTAACAATTATAATTATTTGTTAATTTTAGAAATGTTTTCTATTAAAAATAAAGTAGAGGGCGCAGTTAGAAAATGGAAGTAATTAATAAATTGTTAGCTAGCTGAGAAAATAAATTTAAAAAATAAAAAATAATCAAATAATAATAATTCAAAATAGATCAAGATAAATGACAATTGTTAAATAATTCAAATAGTTCATAAGAAATTAATTATTAATCAATTAAATAATTAATTGAAAATAACTTTGTTAATAAATAAAATTTTTTAAGTTTGACCTGAAAATTTTGTGGGACACAGGGGAGGGCACTAATCAAGATTTTTCCCCGGGCGCAGGAGGGGCCAGAACCGCCACTATCTACCCCCTCCCACAAATCCTGATTTTACTGAATTTCTGGGAAATTCTTATTCTAATTACCAAACAAAATTTGTCTTCTATTGTTGGGCCGTTTTCCAGAAGAAAAATTTTACATATGCGCCAGGTCATACCAACTAGTAGTTATCTGATTGACCTAATTTCTACAACTGACTTGATAGCACCGTGAATAGGATTCAATACAAATACGGAAGAAGTGGGTGTTTTAAAACCAGGTCCTTCCACAATACGACAACTTTTATTTCTTTAAAAATATTTTTCTACACGTAAAATCCGAGTATTTTTAAGGTTTTTAATAAAAATACCTGAGAAAAATATTGTTGTAAACATCCTTGGTAGTTGATACCGCCACTAAATTTTTAAATATAAAATAGCTTACATTAGCTTTCTAGTTCGAGCAAGGTTGACCTTAACTCTTGATAAAAGAGTAATTGGAACATTTGCGAAAAAACTAAATTTTAAAATACATCTAAATAAACAAAATACAATAAGCATACATATGCAAAGAAGTTAGTAAAACAGTTCAAAATAGGGATGATACCTTTTTATTGACAGTGAATAGATATAAAATTATTTAACTGGATATTTCGAACACATATACAGTGTTCATCATCAGCAGTAAAACTTTCGTTTTACTTAAAGCAGTTTTACTTTCGTCATGGAAAGGCAGTGTGGTCTTCGAAGTTATCTATGCAAAGAAGTTGCACAGAAAACTGATTCAAAGGACATATGCCTTCACTGATAAACCAGAAAACAGTGACGCAAAAGCTGAGTTTTGGTATATCAAGTGTAAGTATTCTGTTATTAACATTTTTATATAAATATAGCTCTAGAAAAATATCAGACAGCATCATTTAGTCTCACACTTGCTTTTGGACGTAACCGCAACGGAATAATTAGAATCTGAGTATTGCAGAAGAGGGAGGGGGCTTTTCTGATACTTAAATGAACCGAAACTTTCCTTAATATGAGAAAGGCGGTCACCCTTTGAACCTATCAACCCTTTAAAAATCTTTAGGGTTTTTCAGGTCCTAATTTCACGAATGTTTACCCCTTTTTCAAAAATTTTACAAGTTTTTTTTATGCTTATAACCTTTGAGAGGTAACTTTAAACTTAAAAAAAATGCTTGGAATTAACATTTATTTTGATAACATTTATTTATTAAATAACATTTATTTGATTTTAACATTTATTAAACAATTATTTTGATGCTTGTTTTGTTATTAAGCTTCCATTTTAAAGTTTCCGTTTAGGTTGACAAAGGTCACCAGGAATATCAGTTATGGAGAGCCATTGCCTCCCCTTTCGGATTTGGGAAAATAGTTTCTTTCTTTTGTAAAAAGAAAAAAAGATTTCACACTCTTTATTTGTTTTCTATTTCAAAAAATGGAAAAAATTCTTGCCCCCTGCTAAATATTCGTGAACTAGCGTCCTGAAGGTCACTCTTTACTTACCCTTCGCTTCCATGAATGTAGTTTGATAGACAACACAATGCATGAAAACGCATGTCATTCAACGTAGATCAGATAGACATTCCATTCTCGAGTTAAATAGCGAAAGCAGAATCAGATCCCAACTTTCCGTCAAAAATCAGGAAGCGAAGTGGATGTTGCTTTCTCTCTTTTCAATCTCAGTTCAAGAGGTACTACTTCCTGTTTTGTTTGTGACTGAGAACTCGAGTGGTGGATAAAAGGGAGCTACAGTTCCCTTGCCAGTTTTATCAAAAGAAACGAAATTGAAATTGTCTTTTCCAGGCAAATGAACTTTGAGAAAGTAATTTCCTTAGGACTAATACAAGACAATTTTCAGAGAGATTAATAAAATTTCTTGTTGAAACTTACTACAAGTAAAGTTATGACTCAGCTTAAAAAGAGATGAATTGATTAGGAATTGACTTTGACACAGCTAGTTAAAGGTCAAAATGGAAGATTCTCTTCCTTTAAAACTGAAAATTTGCGAAAATCTTTGTAAAAAGAAACCTAGATTTAGTTGTAATTATGGCCCAAAAACCTCTAGCACTATTTGCCCTTGTTGAAATCTCAGTTTTATCCATGTAAAATGAAAGATAAAGCACAAACATGAAAAACTTAAAAGTAAAGGCAGTAGGTAAAAGCGAAAAAAAAACTAAACTAAATAAAAAACAACAAGGGTCGTAAACCGAACATACACAATAGGCAAAAAGGTGGGGGAGAGGAAATAGCAGGGGAATAATTTTATTTAGGAGTACATTAATATATGGTCAAGCTTCCTTAAACCTTTCAGGGTGTTAACTAGGGAATATGAGAAGACTTAGGAGAAAACTAATCGAGGAGGTGGGTATTTAACTGGGCTATGGAATTCCTGGAAGAAATCTTGGCCTTAGTAATCAATTGAAGTGGACTAGGCGAAATTCAAATCTGACTTAGCTTTTTTTAGCCATTTTCCTTTAAAATTATGAGTCGAGCCTTGTTATGGGGATTTGTATGTATTTTACGAGCCCTACTAAATGTTTTTTTTTTGGGCGCATTCTAGCATCAGTTCAGTTTCAATGGAGTACATTTGAAAGACATGGATGTCAACCAGAATATTTGTATTCTAAAAAGACTGAATTTATTTTTCAGGTAAGAATGGAGATGGCAACGTTTATGAGCCAGGAAATATTATTTCATCAAAGGATTTTGTAAATGACAACACTGACGGCAGAGGAGTCAATTTTATGATTGCCGATGGAGTATATAGTCGAAAATATAGATATTTCAACATTATTATCTAAAACATTCAAGTATAAATCCTAAAAGAACAATAATTAGATAAATAAAAAGGGGACAATATTGCTCCGACCTAACTTGTTTAATTATTTATTTAATATATTAGTGTATATAAATAAACCTAGCACAGCTTGCTAGTAAAATTCAAACCTGACTTAGCCCTTTTTAGCTATTGTTATTTAGGGCGTTACTAAATGTTTTTTTGGGCGCATTATAGTATCAGTTCAGTCTCAATAGAGTACATTTGAAAGGTATAGATGTCAAACAGAATATTTGTATCAAACAGTTCGTGGTAACGAACTGTAGTAAGGAGTGACCCGGCTCAATAGTAATCAAAACTCGAAAAAATGGAATTTTGATACCACTAGTTATATCAAAAGAATCGCAATTTTATTCTGATTTTAAATATATAAGTTTACCCATCAAAGGTTTTACTGTTTAGAGTTTTTACCATTTTAAGTTTTTACTGTACAGATTTTTACTGTTTTGAAAAGTAGAGTTGAGAGAAAGGGTCAAACTTTAGCGTAAAGAGCGGGGCGTTGAGGAGGGAACAGCCCCTTTTATATATGGAGTTATTTCTGTTCGTTTTAAGTTTTAATGTAACTCCTTACTTTCAGTTAAAAAAAAAACCTGTTGTTTTTTTTTTAATTCTAAAAAAGACTGAATAAGTTAATCATAAATCAGAGAGAATACAAAAAGGATGCTTTAATTGGCTTAAGAGCTTAAGAAGGGACATTAGTGTACTGTAGAATACCACAAGAATGTGTAAGCAAATTATTATAATTAAATTACAAGCTAACTATAATTTAATTTCGTATTTAAAGTACTTGGTTCCTCTGCCATACCTTCGAGTATTTCTAGCGGCTCATTTTTATGCTAGGTGCCATAAATACGCAATAGATAATTCTTTCTCAATTTTCTGCCGATTGGCGAAGTCATTACGGAGGCTATTAATCGTCATCAGTCAGGTAGTCAATAATAGTCCTATTCGGATGTATATCGTCTTAAGCGCTTTTTTAAGACTTGAAGAAATAACCCTATGCTGGGTGCCATAAATACGCAATAGATAGATCTTTCTCAATTTTCTGCCGATTGGCGAAGTCATTACGGAGGCTATTAATCGTCATCAGTCAGGTAGTCAATAATAGTCCTATTCGGCTGTAGATCGTCTTAAGCGCTTTGTTAAGACTTGAAGAAATAACCTTATGCTAGGTGCCATAAATACGCAATAGATAGATCTTTCTTAATTTTCTGCCGATTGGCGAAGTCATTACGGAGGCTATTAATCGTCATCAGTCAGGTAGTCAATAATAGTCCTATTCGGCTGTAGATCGTCTTAAGCGCTTTGTTAAGACTTGAAGAAATAACCTCCTCCAGTCCAAACAAAGTATAAACTCCTTAACTTACACTGGTGCGAGGTTCTAATGCTTCAAAAATTTAAATGATCGGAAAATGGCGCCCTGTAATATCACCATTTTGAAAAAATGATTACTATGTTGACATTCTGACTGATGAGCTGAGAAATTTGGAGCTGGACGAATTCTGATTTTCAGAAACTCATCTCCCAAAGTTAGGATGCATGAAATTAGGTGATACATAATTTTTTTACTCAGGAGGGATTGAAGGGTCACATGCTCTCAAAACAAGGTTCACAAGCCATTAGGTAATATGGGGGGCAGAAACGTATTGAAAAGCGTACCGTGTGTGACACGAAGTTGCACGGCACAGCAGAATAAGTGGCGAGTCCCGTTATGGCCTTGCCGTTGGAACAGTCTTCTATCACGTAGCATACAATATTAAATTTACCCTTTTCCGGCAAAAAGATAGGAAAGGGGAAATGGGGTATCATGAGCCTCGCCAGGAAATTCCTTAAGTGAGGGAGGTGGTAAAAGTACTATAAAAGTACTACGGCGTGGTTTCAGCAATTTAAATTAACATATATCATATTTTTATTTATATACAATATTTCAAAGTGTTTGAACGTATTTAACGAAGTATTGAACATCAGAGAGCCATATTGTAAAGGTTACGATGGCTTCAGACTCATAGAAGATCAAAAGTAATGCAGAATTTCCTTTCATATTAACAACAAAACTCCCTTCCCTCATCTCGAAATTTTGTAGTAATAATATCAATAAGGACTATTCAACAGAACGACTGTTCATCGGAAATTTGAACTAAATATTCAAATCTTGTTTTAAATTTAATTACAATCCAAAATTTTCATTCTAAAGTAGAAAAACTGAAACAGTAGGACGCTTCCAATCACTTTATCGGCAAGAAATCAGGGGGCTTATGGGGCCTGTACCCCACATTATATGTTAGTTAAGCCTCAGCATGATTTAAAAGACGAACAGAAATCAATTTTTTAAATAAGTTTGTTCAACTGAAAGCAAAAAATACTAGTAAGTAGTAGACGAGGCTTCAGAAAAAATAGTATTATAAGTAGCAGTGCTAGTAGTGTAGTGTAGCTTGTAGTAATGTTGCTTGTAGTGTAGCTAGTAGTAGTGTAGTGCTAGTAGGGTATTAAGGCCTAGCCAATGGGGGGGGGACTGGGGGCAGCCATCTTATACTTTCGCACACCCTTCCTGTTTACCTTCCCTAGATTTCTCCAGGTACCCATTTAGAGCTGGGTCGACTCTGGCTGATCTTATAGTCACGCTACTGACCCTGTCCCAAACCAAATAATTGGGTATTAGAAAAAAGAATCTCATGTTCGACAGAAGAGAGGGACCCTGTTTAAGAAGTCTTTGAATGACTGATAATGTTAGTATCACTATTGCTATTTATTTTTTACCCGTCAAGAAATGAATTGTAGAAACATACTATAGGTGAAAAAAGGATGAAATAAAACGCACTTCAACAAAACATTGCAAAATCAAAGCTGTGCACCAAATGATAAGAATCAATGATATCAGCTATGAATGTTATAACCTATTTTACAACAACTTGATTCAGCCCCTGTGAATTCACCCTGTTTAACCAATATTAGTATGTTATTCTTTGTTTCTCTGCGTAATACTTAAATGATGCATCAACACACATAATCAAGGCCGTATCCAGGGGGTGGGGATATGGTTTAAACTCCCCCTCCCTGAAATGTTTATCTGACTAGTGAAAACGTAACAAAAATGGATGTAAAAAAATGCGGTTTTTGTTGTTTTGTCTCCCCCCCCCCAAAAAAAAATAAAATAAACATCTTGTGTAAAACACCCCTTGAAAAAATTCCTGGATACGGCCCTACACATAAAACTTTTTTTTTGCTCTTCTGGGATGCATTTTTAGCTCTGGTTTTTGTTCAAGTTTTGAGTTCTATTTTTTATTTCTTTTTTCTTATCCAGGAATTTTTTTTGCACTTGTCAATTGTTATTAGTTGTTTTTTTCGTTCTTACTGATTTTTTAATCAAATTATGCTGATGATTCCTATTTTGATTTTAACATTATTTGACTTGAAGCACGAATTCCTTTATTTTTTAGCTTGTGAAAGCCGTTCATGAATAAAGTATTGCCCTGCAATATTTTTAAAAAAATTCAAAATTTCGGAAAATAATCCCAAAAATCAGTAAGATATACACTACTATCTCGAGCATTATATGCCTAATACAAGATGCATAGAATTCCCTTTATAAAATTCTACAAATAGGATACATTTGTTATTCACGGTCAATTGAACGCTTTAAAATGCCTTATCCGAAAGAGAGCTTTATGTGTTCTATTACATTCTGGGAACAAATTTGAATTGAATATAGCAAGAATCTGCCAGTTTACAGCTTTTATGAATTATTTTAAGACCATCTGAAAATCTTGTGGCTACTTTAAAAGAAATAAAATTATCAGGATTTCACTATTTTAGAATTTTATAAATTGGTGTGGCTTTTACTTTGAATAATCAAGCCCCACGTTTTCATGATGCAAAGGAAATCCGGGGAAAATGTTCCCGAAAGTCCCTGCATAAACATAGAAGCGATAACACTAAAGGACTAATCATCTGAACTGGATTTAATTTGAAATGCAATATCGGATACTTGTTTTATAATAAAAGCATACAAAAAGCTTTTTAGTGGATTGATTTTAGTAAGAATTATATAAAAAACAAGTTTTTCAGCTGAAAGTAAGGAACAACATTAAAGCTTTAAATGAATAGAAACTATTTTTAATATCAAGGGAGGATACCCTTTTCTCAACTTTTGTCCTTTATGCTAAAGTTTTAAAGTTCTTTAAAAAGCATTTCTCATTCAAATTTGAGGGCCCTTGGATTAGAACAATTTAAAAAAAAAAAAAATTTTAACACAAAAAGTCTAACTTCAGCGTAAATAGTGAGGATTGAGGAAGGGGCTGGCCCCCATATACGGAATAAATTTTGTTTATTTTAAGTTTTAATATTGCTACATATTTTTAATTGAAGTTTTTTATTTGATTTCTGACCCCTTCTGAAATAATGCCAGGAAATCTCCTTCTCCCACCGTGTTCATTTTAAGTTTAATGTTGCTACATACTTTCAATTGAATTTTTTTATTTGATTTCTGACCCCTTTTGAAATAATGCCAGGAAATTCCCTTTTCCACCGTGTAAAATTTTCCCTGAAAACTCTTCCTAGAAACTTTCCTCTCAATAGAAAATACTCCCTGTGGAAAATATCCCCACTATGAAAACTCCCCCCCCCCCCAAATGTCTATATATTTCCCCTAACATACACTATATGTGAACAATGGGGAAATAGCATAGCTTACTGCCCTTTCTCCAAGGATTGTGGGGGGGGGACATATCATCCTCAAAGGCATAATTACTAGACTCTTCAACTATGACGAATCAAATAGATATGTAAAAATGTTGCTGGGATGTCATTCGAAAAAAGAGGGCGTGGGAGGGGGCTTGTTGCCCTCCAATCTATTTGCCCACTTTAAAAGGACACTAGAACTTTTTATTTCCGTTCGATTTTCTTCCAAGCTTCTAGGACTATTGGGTCTATACAATCACCCCTGGGAAGACAAACAAACAATAGATTAAAGCAAACACGTACCCGTGATCTTTCTTCTGGCAAAAAAAGAAAATACAGAATTTCACATTTTTGTAGATAGGAGCTTGAAAACAATACAGTAGGTTTCTCCTATGTTCTGAATCTGATGGTGTCATTTTCATTTAAGATCCCGTGTGGACTTGATTTTGGCTTATAATATTTCTTAAAAGCCAAGATGCGGATTAATGACCGCCAACAGAAAAATTTCACCTTTAATCCTTTCAGATCGGTGATCAATTATTCTATTTGCTCACTTTTCTTCAAAATTTTCTACTTTTTATTGAAATCCACCAGATGCTACACAGTTAGTGGGGCTTGGAGTTTTAAATTCCTGTCTTCCCGTATTAAAAAACAGAAAATTAAAATTTCATGTTTCCAAAAGAAACGGGTTTAGGAAGAATATTGAGAAAAAACTTACTCTCAAATAATATAATAAAACCTTTTGAAAATTATTGCTTGGTGTTGGGGTATGCAAAAAGTCGTAAAGTAATGTTGGGAGTGAAAAAAGATGTGTACTTCAACTTATAAAACGGTTTTAGGAGGAATATTAAGAAAAGAGCTTGTTCTGAAATAATATAATAGAACTTTTTGAAATATTGCTTGGTGTTGGGGTATGCATAAAGTCGTAAACGAATGTTGGAAGTGAAAAAAAAGTTTTTACTCCAACGTGTAAAAACAGTTTTAGATGAAATATTAATAAAAGAATTTGTCCTGAAGTGATATAATAAAGCCTTTTGATAAGTACTGCTTGATGTCGGGGTATTTTGCAATATTATTAACAAGAAAACTGACAACGCAACAAAAATTTATTCATATGTATTTTTGTTACTAGATCAAAATATACTCTGTGTGCCTAGGTTGCCATAAAGGTTTTTGGCATTATTTTACTTAGCTTATATTTTTTTCTTCTTTGTTAAAACTTCTTTAAACCCAATTTTTCATTTTGATTCCCCGTTTTTCATTTTTATTGCGTTCAATACTTCTGTAAAAAAAAAAGAAGCTTTCATTTATATTTTAATGTATAATAAAAATCGAGATGTATATATAATTCACCCGGGTTACTTTCTAGACGAGATGATCAATATAGTTATAGACGCTGAAAACAAGAGCATACACCGCGGGGAATGTTGGGAATGTTGATGGGGATGTTGAACTAAATCAGAAGACACTCTCTATGCCCAGATTGCCGCAAGGGCGTATCAAGCAATATTTTGGAAAAGGCAAGTGCATTAAGTGACGATTTTCAGGGAATGCTCATAGGATGCTGGACTAAATCGAAAGACACTAGGTGTATCCAGGTTTTCAAAAGGGTGTGCCTGCAGTATATTAAGAGCAGGTAATTTTATTAAGTTGAAACTTTCAGAGAATATTGAGAGGGATGTTGAACTAAATCAAAAGGGGCCGTATGGCTCATATCTGTCGAAGGGGTGTATCTGCAATATATCACGTGTATTGCTAAATCAGGTATAAATAAAGGCTATTAAGTTGAAACTTCTGGAATGGATGAGGAATGTTAAACTAAATCAAAAGACACTATGTACACCCAGGTTGCCAGTATCTAGAAGGATTAAGGAATGGCTAAGGATATTAAGACGAAACTTTCCGGGAATTTGAGGGAAAGAATTGATAAATCATGATATGCTACATTCATCCAGGTTTTCAATATGACATGTCTGCACTTTCTCAGGAATGGCTAAGGGTATTAAGTTGAAACTTCCCGGGAACTGATAATGTTATCATATTTAAGCTTTCAGGGAATATCGAGGGGCTTGCTACTCTAAATCAAAAGACACTATGTACATCCACGTACCTCTTTTTCACACCACGCAAACGCTCACGTTCAAGTCACAATTAAAAGAGTTCAGTGACTTAAAAATAAAGAAAGGTGAATTATTCCTCTGATATAAATCTATTATCTTATTTAATTTTTAGTTTTACATTGTCTTTGGAACATTCTCCGAGGCTTTTTTTATAGTATACTATCTAAAAACTGGTCTTGAATCAAAAGCTTAGTTTAAGAACCGTGCTCGACCTTGATTTCAAATTATACGATACTTGTGAAATACGTGTGTTGAATACGATCAAAGCTTACGGTCAGATCACCTTATGAAACTTAAAATTAGAATCCAACATTTTGATTCTTAAGCTGAAAAGGTAAAACAAGTATTGGCCTATAACTTTAGCCTATAAACTTTGGGAATCAAATGGATCAGAAATTAATATTAAGAAAACTTTTCCGTAAAAAAGTTTTTCAAAAAGAGTAAAGAGCGTAATGCCTAAGACAGGCAGAAATGCAGCACTATAATAATTCAAACTTAAAGTAACCAAAAGTTCTTACTAATGAAACCCAAAATGAAAGGAAATTATAATAAATAACCGCATTAAAACAAAAAGATAAAAGATACTGAAATAGATAGAAAAAATAAAGCCTAAAACGAGTAGAAATTAAAGTGAATAAATAAGTCAAACTTAAAACGAAAAAAAAATACTATAAATAGTTGTGGGAGTTCTGCCCCAACTCCTAAGCCTCCTAGAGGTTATTGTATCAGTCGAACTCTACTGAAAATTAAGTATATTTTAACCTTTCTCTTTTATTTAAATGAAATCTTGTATTATTGATATTTACGAGGAATAGTATTGTTATTTATTAAACATTTAGTTTGATTTCATTAGTTCTTTTAATTCATCTTGATTATTATGGCGATTTTATCAGGTTTTGTTTTTCTTTGATGTTTGGAAAGATTCAACATTATTGTTTAAAATTCATATAGTTTAAAAAAAATCCTAAGTGGGGAGTAATATTTAGAAAGTTTAGGGGCTGGAAAATTTATTCTTAATGGTTTTAGAATAAATAATCACTTCAAACATACAGATAAAATACTAACGTGGATGAATAAAAAATCCTACAACGAGTAGAGATTAAAATGAATAATCAAGTCAAAAGTAACATGAATAGAAATTACTTCAGACAGGAGTAGAAACGTCCAGTTAATCACTCATAAAGTGAACTAGATTGGCCAATCTTTTGCCGGGAACGGAAATTTTCCGCCGAGAATGGAACTGTTTAAAGGATTGGTGACATTCTAGTCAATCTCTTTACTTCTTAGTATTAAGATGAAACTAGCAGGAGTATGTCAATTCGTTGAGTTCACTATGATAGTCGTGATGAAATTCACTATTTTACTGTGAAATTCACGTAATAATGGAAACGCTATATATACTTTCCCTCGAAGAAGAAAGAAAGAAATTATTAGTTTGGAAATGAAACTTCAGCAAATACTTTTCCAGTTGAGGGTGGGAATACCAAATTTGTATTTAATTCGTATTCCTTTAGCTAAATAGCTTTCGTAGGACTCAAAATGAACGCTATGTTATGCCACTTTTACAATAAAAAGGACAAAAAAGGACAAATACAGAAAGGGGTCACTTGTTAGATATAATAACGACTTAGGGCACGAAAAGGCTTGCAAATTTGTTTGTATGGTGCTTGACGAGTTGTAGTTCGTTCTGCCGACAGTTAAGTCTGCTGATCGGTGCGGAAGATGGAAGTATAAATCGGTGTTTTTCGTTTGGTAATATCAGATTTTTTGAATGTCGTTATTAGATCATATCTTAGATCGAATAATGTGAGCAGATTCAAGAAATCTTTCGTTGAAGCTCAAGAATTCTTTTGTGTGGGCGCTTTCGTGATTGCTACAGCTGGGTCCTAGTATTATTTTAGCAGCCTGTTTATCATCGTTTATTTTCGCTGACAATTAAGAAGTGTTCTGAGCTTTGGGACCCAAAACAGGGCAGCAATACTCTAAAAAATATACCTGTTTGGTCAAAACCACGACTGCTTCAGGAAGTAATGCTTGGAGAAGACCTTAGAAAGAGTTCAGCGTTTTAAAGCTCCCCTATGGAAGATCTTTGGGCCGCAACGCTAGCCTGGAAACCAAACTTCAGTGAATACATTTTCCATTTAGGGTAGAATTGTTCTGAACCTGTTTGGGTAAAAATATAACTGTTTCAAAAAAACAACTCTAGGTTGACACCTCCAAAAGGGTGCATCACTTTACAAGTTATCTTTGGAGGGTCTTCGGGCTGCAGCATTTGAGAGGTCGTCATGGGGAAGCACTGCTGCTGCCTTACGTAGTACTTGGCATTTGAAGGTACAAATAAGCAAATTTGCCAAAAATGGGTTAACTGGGAGTGAGTAATGGGTCAAAATGGGAAATAGTAATATTTTTGTTTTCCTATTTTCTTTTTCTTTTTTTGTTTTTACATAGAATTCGGTTATTTCGCGAGGGTTTCACTTAGTCTAGAGATCTGTAAAAAAGAAGATAAAACATTGTTCGGCAAAGAAAACTGAATTTTTCAAAATGATTTTCTCATAACTCATTCTTCCTTAGGAACGACGAAATTGTAATCAGGGAATGTATTGACCATTATTGACCTAGACCTAAGAAAAGAAGGCTACTTACATTCGTTTTTAGAATCTAATTCATCATGATGTGTCTGGCCTCTTTGATGGTACTTATTATATTTAATAATAATTTTGTCACCATCCTCTCGCCGCCAGACGACTCTTGGGAGAGGTCGCCCAATGGCATAACAAGTTAAAGTAGCATCATCACCCTCGTTTACAGAAATATCAGATGTGGATTTCTCGTCATCTATGTCAGGGGGAACTGAAAAAAAGTTAATTATATATATATATATATATATATATATATATATATATATATATATATATATATATATATATATATATATATATATATATATATATATATATATACTAGCTGTTGGGGTGGCGCTTCGCGCCACCCCAACACCTAGTTGGTGGGGGCGCTTCGCGCCCCCCCCCCCAAGCCCCCCCGCGCGCGTAAGTCGTTACGCGCCATATTAGTTACGCGCCATTGTAGTTGTGTCCCTATGTCCCACCTGTGAATATAGATAGATATATATATATATATATATATATATATATATATATATATATATATATATATATATATATATGTTTTTAACTACGTAAAACTTGCGAATATACAACATTCTTTGCTGTCCCATTGTCTGTGCATATAAATAGATTGTCAGGTTTACCGACTCTTGAACATGCAACATATAATGGTCCATGGGAAAACAATCCGTATTCAGATCTATACCTCATGATTCTAATGATTGCCCTTGAGCTTTGTTGATGGTGATTGCTAATCGACCATTCCCTGAGTCGCCATCGTCATTTATTGCTTTGTTGATTGCTAATCGAACATTCCTTTCGTCCCGGTCGCTTTCTCTTTGAGTGTCGTCATTTATTTAGATTGTCAGGTTTACCGACTCTTGAACATGCAACATATAATTGTCCATGGGAAAAAAAACAAACCATATTCAGATCTATACCTCATGATTCTAATGATTGCCCTTGAGATTTGTTGATGGTGATTGCTAATTGAACATTCCCTGTGTCCCGGTCGTCATTTATATTCCCAGTATATCGGGTCCGTCATTTGTGTCCCAGTGTTCCCCTTTTAGTTTTTTTTTTATTGGTTTTGACCTTTTTTTAGGTTTTTTAGTTTTTTTCTTTTTTCTTTTTAGTTTTTTTTGAAGTTTTTATCTTTTTAGTTTTTTAGTTTTCTTTTTCTCCTTTATTTTTCAGTTTTTTTCCTTTTTTTAGTTTTTTTTCTTTTTTAGTTCTTTTAGTTTTTACCTTTTTTAGTTTTTTTTAGTTTTTTAGATGAAAATTTTTTTAGTTTTTTTCCTTTTTTTCTTTTTAGTTTTTTATTGGTTTTTACCTTTTTTTTTAGCTTTTTTAGTTTTTTTCGTTTTTTCTTTTTACTCTTTTTTTTAGTTTTTATCTTTTTTATTTTTTTTTATTTTTATTCTTAATTTTATTAGTTTTCTTTTTCTCTTCTATTTTTCAGTTTTTTCCTTTTTTTTTAAGTTTTTTTTTTAGTTTTTAGTTTTTTTAGTTTTTTTTTCCTTTTTTTCTTTTTAGTTTTTATTGGTTTTTACCTTTTTTTTAGCTTTTTTAGTTTTTTTTCGTTTTTTCTTTTTACTTTTTTTTTTAGTTTTTATCTTTTTTATTTTTTTTATTTTATTCTTAATTTTATTAGTTTTCTTTTTCTCTTCTATTTTTCAGTTTTTTCCTTTTTTTAAGTTTTTTTTTTTAGTTTTTAGTTTTTTTTAGTTTTTTAGTTTTTTTAGTTTTTTTAGTTTTTTAGCTTTTTTATTTTTTTTATTAGTTTTTAGTTTTTTTTGTAGTTTTTGCCTTTTTTTAGTTTTTTCAGTTTTTTTTTTAGTTTTTAGTTTTTTACCTTTTTTGTGGATCGTCACCTGATCCACAGATCCACAGATCCACAGATCCACAGACAACTTATTTTTATATATATAGATTTTATTAGTTTTCTTTTTCTCTTCTATTTTTCAGTTTTTTCCTTTTTTTAAGTTTTTTTTTAGTTTTTAGTTTTTTTAGTTTTTTAGTTTTTTTAGTTTTTTTAGTTTTTTAGCTTTTTTATTTTTTTTTATTAGTTTTTAGTTTTTTTTGTAGTTTTTGCCTTTTTTTAGTTTTTTCGGTTTTTTTTTTTTGTTTTTAGTTTTTTACCTTTTTTGTGGATCGTCACCTGATCCACAGATCCACAGACAACTTATTTTTATATATATAGATATATATATATATATATATATATATATATATATATATATATATATATATATATATATATATATCTTTTCTTTAGCAGAGGTCTTTCCTGAATGTATGTTTTTTTTGTTTAATCACAGGCAAAAAATTAATCTTGTTTTTTAATCTTCTTTATAGAATTTTTTAGTGTTTTCGTCAAACGTCATGTCTAGCCAGTGTAGTATAAGAAGATTTACTTTAAGTTCATTCCATATCCCTCTGGTCTTCCAGAAACTGATGCAATACATTGTCTTTACCCACACGGCGCAGCAACAACAACAAACTTTTTTTTTTGAAATTTGCGAAGCGTGCCTAGAGGTTGTCAGCTCTAAAAGGAAATTGTGTGACTAGTTTCTCTTTTGAAGAAAAGTTGACTCTTGGCTTTCAATTGTTGTTCACCGTGAACATCAATTGAAAGCCAAGAGGAACATAAGCCAGGCCTTATCAAAAACCGAATGGTAGCAAAATAAATAAAACAGCCGAGGAAAAAGTTTGATTTCTTAAAGACCAAAGCAACCATTAAACTTGGGCGGGATGCACTATAGTTGGCGGAAAATTAAAAAGAGGAGATTTTAAGCTTTTGAATGAATCTGCAATGATTACCCAAGGTTCATGATGGCAGTGCAAATGGTTCAAAAACGCTTATTTATGCGGTACTCAATGACCAATGCATTCCTCACTCAAATATGATGTGTTTTACTTCAGACAATGCCAGTGTAATGCTAGGCAAACGGAACACCACTTTAATTAAAAATGATTTACCCTGGCTTTCCGGTATTTGTTGAGTTTGTCACTCGTTCTCGCTCTGCTCTTTTGCTGCCTGCAAAAACCCCCATCTGACATTGTGCAATTCGGTCACGACATCTATGATTACATTTCAGGAAGTGTAAAGCAACAAGCAGAGCTAAAAGAATTTCACCGTTTTCTACAGGTTGTAGAGCATCAACTGCTCTATCCATGCACAACAAGATGGTTGTTGTTTGAATCAGTTGCTGATCATTTGATTGAACAATGGGTGGTACTCCCAGATTTTTTTTAAGATACCGTTCTTAGAAGGAAAGGACATGAGTGCTGTAAATATTTATTTGGGTTTGGTAAATCCAAAAGTAAAATTGTCTTATATGTATCCTAAATATGTTTCACCCATTGTTACCAGGCTAAATATCAAATTTCAGAGCGTGGACGTAAAATTCCATAAATTAAAGTAAAGTGTTTCATCCCATCTTAAAGAAATGGGATCCAAGTTCACAAGCAAGAGTCATCTGAGGCCTGGAAAAACTTGTGCATTTACAACTGATTTTTCAGATACTTTTAATTTCAAGAGTATACAAGATGTTGTATTTTGGTGCAGTTTTTCAATTGTACGAGCCTGAAAGCATCGAAAAGCGTGAGGTTGAGGAGCACCAATTGTAAGAGGTGGAAAAAAAAATGCTGTTTAACATTTTAAATAAAGCCACCGTCTGAGATTCAATTGTGAATCAACCCAAAAGACCCTTTAATGGATCTAGCTCAAAGTTTATCTCCAAGCGTTGCAATTCCAGGCAAGTTAAGCCAATTATAACTTTGTTTAAGATGCTTAAAGAATGCTTCCCTTATGTCGATCTTGAGACGTTAAACAGAGTATAGAAAGTAAAACAGTTCAAAATAGGGATGATACCTTTTTATTGACAGTGAATAGATATAAAATTATTTAACTGGATATTTCAAACACATATACAGTGTTCATCATCAGCAGTAAAACTAAAAGACATGAATAAAAATGAACAAAATTTATACCTAATAAACTAATTACATATAGCTTATTGCTCTTATTTTTTTCAATGCAATAGCCGAGGAAAATCTCTTTGACCTTTTCGGTTCCGGTTCATTAGAATTATCTGACATATTACGTGGACAGAGGTCATAGCTCTTAGGTGAGGTGATATTTACTTTATTTGACCTCAGTAAATTATCATAAATTGAGTTCAATCCAAATTCACCTGTATCTCTGTTTATGGAATTATTCTTGAATAGATTTTTTTTAATTTCGATTGTTTCCCTGAAAGTTTGCTTTAAACCTTGGTCCCTAGAAATCAAAGAAACATTTTCAAACAAATGAAATGATTTGGAAAATTAAAGATATGCTCCGAGAGGGCCGACGTGAAATCTTCAGGTTTGGTATTTTGCTTTAAAGACGATGAAATAGAATTATGATGTTGTAGCAATCTCGTTTTTAAATTCTGGTTAGTACGTCCCACATAAAAGCTTCCACAAGTACATGGGATTTTATAAACCCCACTTTGTTGCTCTACGGAAGTCCGATCCTTTCCAGAATTTAAAAAACTAGCCAAAGTATTACTACCTCTTAAAGCTACCTTTAAACCATTATTTTGTAAAATTCTTTTAAGTTTTTCACTCAAACCTGGAACATATGTTATCTACGTAGAGTATAGACGTCTTCCTTTTATTATAAGTGAGGCAAATTTAGGTCTTAATCTGTCTTTAGTAAAGTTTAGTAAGTGTGTTCCCAATTTAAAAGATAGGGCTTACAATCTTTTCTTACAATATTTGCCAAATTTTATTCTTGCATTGACGTGTCTCCCCCATTACAGTGCTGGAGCCAAGCGTCAATTTTCTGAGTTAAAAATGATAAGTACCCCACTTCACAATAGACTTAATCCAAAAACTGTTTCATATCTTATGCATGTCAAAAGAGCAATTCCTGACCCAATTTTTTGGGAAATCCTGAATTTTTTGTTCAGAGTTTGTTCCTGAATTATTTCTTGGGTGTATTTTTGTTCAGAGGGTGGGGGGGGATCAATTTTTTACCAAACACATCGAAAATTCTTTTTAAATAAATTTTTTTCTTCTTTTATACTGGTCGGACAAAAACTTCAGAGTGGTTGGGAAGGAGTTCAAACCTGGTAAGGAAAGCAAGAAAGCCGAAAAAGTGAACTCCCAAGTCAACCATGTTTCCCAATAGATCTTGTTTCCTTCTGTGTATAAGTATATAATATGTTGTGTCTTATATCTAGATAAAAAGTAAGTTTTAAATTAAGTTCAAAACGAATATCTCTTTGAGCTGTTTATGTAGATTCAACTAAATAAAACTGCAATCTCGGCTTTTCTTTTTCTTCAAAGTATCGTAAATTACATCCAAATTAAAGACAAATTGAAAACAAATTAAGGCCCAACTTGTCAGAACTTGAGCAAATGCACACTGCATAATATGCACATAATTTTTTTTTCATATCTCCACATTCTAGAGGATTCTTCTTTTTTTAGGTGAAAGAAGATGAATATAATGGTTTATTTTTAGTTTTCCTGCATGAAAACGAATCGTCATTCAAACTTGCTCAAAAAAGAATGCCAAATTGCACCCGAATTAGCTCGATTTTTCTATTGCATAGCTGTTTTTGATACAAAAGCAAAAAAGGGCTCACATTTATTAATATTCAGAAAGTAAAAGGGGTGATTTTCAAAATTTATAATTAGGATACAAAATAAGCACCTTTTCAGATTTTGGGGGAAGATTTTAAATGAGATTACGTGTAAAAATATTTTTCCAATTATACAAGTAACCAATACCCTCCTCTTAAGTGCCGCTCTTAATAGTGAAATAAATATACCCTGGCTTGAAAAGAGACTTTCCTATTAAAAGTTACGTTTTTAGAGTTTGTACGTTACAGAGTTTTTTGGTTTGGTGGCAACCCTTTGTTCACGCTCAGCGAAAAGTTGTCAGACTAATATTTGCATTCTGATAAATGAACAAAACTCAGTAGAAGAATTCAGCCAGGCACTGGAAGGTAATCGTTGAAGCATTGCCAATACGGTACAATTGTGCCGTTTTTGGTACAATTTAGATGTCCAATTTAGAAGTGGCGTATCGGAAAATTTTTTGGTACAATACACCTTTTCCTGAATAACTTGGTTTCACTTGCTCCATTCTTGATAAGATATCTGTTCAAGTTTTTAGTTTAAAGAAATTTTTTTCTTACATTTTTTTACCTTATGTTCAGATGGTGAAAAACAACCTCTTGTGGTACAACATTAGTCTGAAGCCCGGTACAGTTTGTTTCAAAGTGTTGGCAATGCTGGTTCTGGATAGTTACTTTTACCGCCGAGTTCAAATCGGCGCTGGTTATAAGCAAACAAGTATGGGTCTAAAAAAATTTTAATGCCAAAAACAAATTAATTTAGTGAAATAAATTATGGTTTTTGAACCTTACAGAACGAAAATTCAAGAATTTGATGACAATTTTTCGTAGAGTGGACGATTCCAGGGGCAAGAAAATGATTTTCTAAATAATTGTCAGAAACATGAATTTTTAGATAGTTTTTATGCAAAAGCCTTCAAGGGTGCATACTTGGGAGATGAGCCGCAGTGCGATTCTTAATTTCGTAGCTTCCGATCACTAAGTGCAGCACCGTCAAAGTATAAAAACTGAACGAAGCCTCAAAGCCTTTTCAGAGCTTCTATTATTTTAATGATGATTTTTTTGACAACAAAATTTCGAAAGTTGAGTGTATTGAGCTGTCTGTCTAATAAAATTCTCAGTTTGGCTGAGTGACCTGCCTAGGGATTTTTCGGGTGATTTAGTTTAAAAGAAATGTTTTCCATGAAGTTTCTTGGTCGTAACTCACTAGAAAAATCAGATGAAAGATGAAACTAAGTTTAATATAGCCCAGAATTTATAGCCCCTATGGCTGTTTTATCGTAAAATAGCTAAAGGGCAACCAATAAAAGCTGAAGAGACAAAAATATAGCGGATATTTTATTTTTAAAATTGAATATACAGTTGGAGTTCAGGTCGATAATCCTTGGCAAAGCATTACTTTTTTATTACTTATATTAATTTAAAAAAATTTCCACAAAATTAGTTTTTCAAGGAAAAGTAGAGCAACATTAAACCAAAATGAGAAAGAATAAAAGTCAAGTGATTTTCCAAGTTTAATACTACCACAAATCACGATAGGTAAATATGTTAAACGCAAAACGAACAGAAATTACAATAAATAACCGAAGCAAACCCAAAACGAGCATAAATTAACATGAGTAGGGCTAAAGCCTTTTATTTTTTTAAGAGCAGAACATAATTTACCCTTTACTGAAATAAAAAGCACATTTTAATTGTATTCAGTGTTTTAAATATAATACATCAAAAACCTTTCATTTGCTTGGGTTAGTCCCTTAAAAATAATTAGAAGACCTACCATCTGCAAGAAAACCTGATTTTTGTGATTTAACAAGAGTTAAAATTAATCCCTTTCATCACCTGAAGTATACATAACATACCCTTTCTCATTATTTCTATTAAATCAGCTGGAGTCTTTGCTACCCCATTGAAATGGGCGTCATCAGCAAAACTAGGAAGGATAACCTTAGAATTAGTATTTAAGTTTCGAGAATTATTTATCAAATTCATGAAAGAAAAGCTTTAGTCATTAATGCATACCAGGAATAAAAGCGGACATAAAACGGAGCCCTGAGGCACGCCAAATTCAACTACTCTTTCATTCGACTTAGAATCAAACATTTCATCATATTGGATCCTACCGCTCAAAAAGGATTGAAAGAGCTTCATTTCCTCTAATTCCGCAATGTACTAGCTTTCACATTAAAATTACATAGTCAACAGTATCGAGCGCTTACAAAATATATAAGAAAAAAGGACACCACTTTCAACCCTGGTCTAAAGTCTCATTTATAAAGGTAGTCAACATGAAAGGTACCTAATCCGTAGACATCCCTTTACCAAAGCCAACTTCAGTAGGATGTAAAAACGATCTCTTTTCTAAAAAGTCCTCTAATTCTCTAACGATCTGCCCTCTAATAGCCTAGATATAACAGAAAGGAGGGATATCGACCTATAACTATTGACATTATTTTTATCTCCTCCTTGAACTATAAGGATTTCCATACCACCTTTAAGGGATTCAGGATAAATACTATTCTTAAAGCTTTAATTAATCTGTTGCAAAATTGTGTGCGATAATACAGTGAAAATCGCCTTAATTACCTTCAAAAACGTAAAATCAGACCACGTAGCACTATTTTAAATAATTTTTACCCCAACATTCAATTATTTTTTAATAATAAATACAACTCGTCAAAAATCGTCAAAAAAAATGACGAGTTGACAACTCGTCAACTCGTCAAAAATACAACTCGGTAGTGCAATATTCATTTCATTCCAACTGCAAATTAAGACGAAATGAAAATATAGAAAAAGGAGTGTAATTTTTAGATAAGAAAATAGATAAACAAAACGAAATACTTTGTTCACTAAAAACAACTAAAGTGTGAATATTGGTAATGCAGTGCAACTCTGTAATGTATGATTTATTTTATTTCAATATGATGATTGAAGAAAGATAAAGAAAGAGAGAGGGAGAGATATATAAATGCATATCTCTCCCTCTACGTAAGAATATTAGCAGATATATACATTAGGAGGAGAAAGAAAAATTCGAAAAAATCTAGACAAGAAGGAGAAGATAGACAAAATAATGAAACCTTTTTCAAAGAGATTAATTTTTAATAATGTTTAACCAACCATTTATATGAATGTAGTACATCCTGACAAAGTGAAATTTAGTGATAACCTGATAGATGAATTAATTTGGGATTCAATTTTGGGATTTTATACCTCCCAATGGTGACAATTTACTTTCCTTCTTTGATCTTGTATTTTCTTTGCAATATTTTTTTTAGAATCTGAACTAATTCAAAATGATTGTAATACATTCTGACAAAGTGAAATTTAGTGATAAACTGGTCGATGTATTTATTTTAGAATTCTGTTTGAGATCTAATATCCTCCCAATTTTAAGAAATACTTTCTTCTCGCCACAAGTCTTTAATTTGTCTTGTTTAAATATTTCACAGGACTTTCATTTCAAATTTGAATTCTTATCATTCTCTTGGATCCACTTTATTAAAAGATGAAGTATTATTCAAATTGATGTAACTAACTCTTAATCTGTAATACACTGTACTATCACAAGTTCTTCCGTAGAGTGGAATTGAAAAAAGTTTACTTTCTGTAAAGGATAAATCGGTACTTTAGTCTATTTAAAGTTAGCAATGCATATAGAAGAGGGAGGGGGAATTAGACCCTTGGCTTTGATGCAGAGAGCTTATTGGAGTTTTCACTCACGAACATGTCAAGCCAATATGTCATAAAAACTAGGCTACGAATAGTCTAGTGAAAAAGTCCTGAAAATAATGTTACCGAAGCCCAACAGGAAACATATTGACAATTTCATAGATAACCACGTCTTTTTTCAGGTTTAAAATGTTTGTTTATATTAACATGAACATCATTTTCATAACATGAAAAAAGTTTACTGTTTGTAGAGGATAAATCGGTACTCTAGTCTATTTAGAGTTAGCAATGCATATAAAAGAGGGAGGGGGACTTAGCCCCTTGGCTTTGATGTAGAGTGCTTATTGGAGTTTTTAATTACGAACATGTCAAGCTGTAATGTCAAAAAAACTAGGCTACGAATCGTCGAGTGAAAAAGTCCTGAAAATAAAGCTCCCAAAACCCAACAGGAAACATTTTGACAATTTCCTCTTTGTTTCTAACTAACTGACAGTTATTTGAACCAGTCTTCTTGTAAAGTGATGTGGAAATAAAAGAAGGTTCATAAACAATATGAATTATTCTGAAGAATATTTGAGAAAATTTAAATACAATATGTAAGAAAATGGCAAAGAGGATTTTAATAATACAAAAATAATGCTTTCCGACAAATAGAATCAGTCCTAACCATGGAACTAGTTGTTTCGCAAACTAGTAAAATACAAGAGAAAACTAACTACGCAAAGTGGTAATACCGGTGTTATGCTAACTTACTAATTGAATCAAACATAGTAATATGCTTTGTAACAAAGTACGTCAGTCTTAATGTTGTCCCTTATCACTGTCGCCATATATTAGCTCTTAATGTCAGTGTTGCCACTAACTAGTTTCAAAAACTAGACTTCCAAGCTGGCTCTTTTCAAAAATGAAGTAAGAAAGACTCTTAGAAAATAAATTTACTTTTTGTTTTCTTATAAATTTAACTTTAATCAACATTTACTGCTTGTTGCTGAAAGATAAGGTTTTCGTATGACTTACTATATAAATTTTTAAACTTCATAATTGCATTTTCTTTTTTTATAGAATTGCTCCAGTTGACGATTCTTTTTTTTGACAACATCGGCAAAATAGTTCTGAGAACTGCTACTTGATCGCTTAACATTAAGACTTTATATAGTTTACATTCCGTGTTTTATTACATGCAGTTGTCGACAGAAAACTTCATTGAACACATCTTTGCGTGCATGAAAAGAGCTTCAGTGAGCCTTTTGACTTTTTAGCTATGACCTTTGACCTTTTAGCCATGACCACAGGAATGTGAATTTATAAAAGTAAAAAAAATAGTTTTTCTTTCATTTCTATCCACCGTTTACTAGCTCAGGGAGACAATTGCCAGTTGTCTCCCTGAGTCCAGTTGAGTCCAATCCCCACCCCCACCCCTAATTAGTGCCCCCGGAAACAGAACCATAAACATATATTAATTTTTGAGCTACCATAGCACCAGAGATGACCAAAAGACACATACACACAAAGGTCTTGGATAAAATTATAAATAAAAATAAAATATTGCTGGCCCATGACAGCTAGTAAATGTTGCGACAACACCTTTTCATCTCAAGCACCGCCTCTCATTCCTCTGACCTCCTGCTTCTTTTTCAATATTACTGTCTCCAAAATCTGCCAAAATCTGCCAAATAGCCACTCTCTGGGCTCCCTTTATTTAAATCCCTGAATTTAATGGTAATTTCTCATAATAGTATGTATCTTGTGGAAGAAATGAGGAAAATATTACCAAGAGTAATTGAGTCAATAGATCTAAGACGATGTCTCTCATTCATGAAATTTGAAAACTTTTTGGATCAAATCGATTCAAGCACATCAGTTTAGGTCTACTTCCACTCTGCACTTAGTCAACTACGGCACAACGAAACAGAAGATATCTCAGGACTATCAAGAGCTTTGGACAAGAGAGGTGCTACTTTCCCCCTGTCCTACCTCTCAAAATATTTAAATATGGAGAAATTTTGAATCAGTTTAGTACACAGGCATTTTTAAAGGAATGAAAAAGGAGAAAATGTATTGAAATATGCCCACTTCTACATCAGTAATACCAGTGCAACCAAGTGTAACACCAGTATAACACAGCCCAAATACAGATTAAATTCCAGCGTGCAACATATTGAACATATGCTGGGCCAACTAAAGCATGCCAAATAGGAAGCGCTTGGTTTGAGAGAACTTTAGTGAATAGTTGCTTCGCTACTAAAAACTATATTTACTTCCTTTTGTGAATTAACTAAAAACCCATAAATCAAGTGACACTAATTAGAGAGAGAGCACAGGGGGCTATGGAAATAATCCCCTTACAGGTTTTGAAAAGCCTTCCATTTGGTCCTAATTCCAAAATTGATAGTCAGGACACCTGCGCAGGTGATCGTTTTAACAACACATAAGTTGGGGTAATGTAAACAAGCCCGAGAGCTTTATAACAGTCCAAAAGTGCTTTTAAACTGAGCTTTATCGACTTTCAATCCTATTTTTAAATTCTAGCAGCTTCCCCTCCCAGTCCCTAATATCGAACAGCTCCTGTCCTACCCTCTTAGCATCGAAATAGGACAACCTAATAATTCGACACTTTGGCACATAGCCCTGCACACAGTGAGGAAGAACAAGCCACAAGTTTGACCAAACAAAACCAGTTTTGCAAGTTAGGTCAAGCTCACAAGCATAAATTTTAATTTCTAAGTTTCTGCTACCTCTTGGGAATTTATTTCTTACTTAACTTTATAAACGATCAAAACTCAAAGCCAATAATTGGCTTCAGAACGGTAACTATCAAGACAGTATAGGAAGCAGAAACCAGAAGGCTAGTAACCAGAAACCAGATACCGTACAACAAAAACCAGAACATAGAGTTTGACAGCATAATTATGCATTGTTTTACTCTTTTTTTCTATAAGAGAAAATATTTCACTATTAATTAAATTTTAGAATTATGAAATATTGAAAACTTAGCCAAACGTTAGATATTTAACGTGAGTTTTATGGGTCTCAACGTGAGTTTTGTCACAGAGCAGTGTACTTTAAGTTTAATTATTTCCTTTTTTTAATTAAACCCGATTGAACCTTGAACCTTAATTTACGTCAGATTCCAAACTGCAATTTTGACTATCCTTGTGTGTCTACTTGGGGTTAGTTACGATATGCTTGTCAAGGCCTTGTTTGTAGCTAGAATGATAATACGATACAGCTACATTTCTGCTTTCTTCCGGAACACATTGCTTCCGAAACAAGAAGATATTTATTGTTTACCATACTCTTTATTTGGAGCAAACCATCTCATGAATCTTAAGTAGGATTATTTGTTTCCATAATAGTCCAAAGAAATCTTTTGGAAAGCATTTGAATGGATTTACGAATATAATTATTGGCCATAGGGAAAAATAGTGCCATAGGCATTGGCCGCATTATATAGCACTTGTGCGGGTGTTGCCAAGTTTCCTTTGCTAGAGACAACTCTTTAGAGGCTTCTCACTGTAGATAAGTTTATTAGAAATCAAGAGACTATATGTAACTTTCCATACGTCAGGGAGGCGGAATCCCCAACCCCGAGCCTCCTTAATTACAGCATTTACCAGGTAGCTTTTAATTAACGTAGAACTTTCACAGAAAATCGGAGTCATGGACAATCCACAGGAAAGTGTGCAGAGGGTCTTCCGGTTTGGTGTCAACTCCAAAGCCTAAAGCTTCTTATAATTTTAACTATAATGGTCTACATTTTTGTGTAACCCTTAGTTCTGAATGAAATTAAATAAAAAGAACCAATTTTTTCAACTGAAAGTAAGGAGGAACATTAAAACTTATAACGAACAGAAATCATTACGTATATGAGGGGTGTTACTCTTCCAAAATGCATCACTCTTTACGCTAAAGTGTTTTAGTACTTTAAAAAAAGCTTCTTATCATTCTAATTAGATGAGCATACTCAGGAGTCGTCCTTAAAGAATCGGGACAGAATTTTATACTTTAGCGTAAAGAACGAGGGGTTTTGGAAGAATAACCCAACTCATATACGTAAAAATTGCTGTTCATTTTAAGTCTTAATGTTACTCCTTTCTTTCATTTGAAAAAACTTATATTTTTTATTAAATTTTGGATCATTTCATATATAATTCCACAAAATCTGGTTCCTCCACGGAAACCTCCTCTCCGAGGATTTATTCTCTAGAAAATTTGATCCTAGTGAAAATTTACCTCGGGCAATTACCCTTTACATTTCCACGCGTAAAATTGAGTCGGTAAGGAAAAAACAAGACATAAGAAGAATTTCGTATAGATATGTAGGCAAATTCCCCCAATGTAAAATATCCCCTGAAAAATTCATCCGCCTGGAAACTTAGTAGAAAATTATCCCCGTGAAAAATTCCACCAGCATACATCCCCCCCCCCGAAAAATGTAAGCTTACTTCCCAATAACAAATATTATACGTAAACAGTGGGGAAATTTTGTAACTTAAAGAACTTTCCCTAGGGTATTTGGGAGGACCATGATATCCCCAAAGGAATAGTTGTCACGTTCTTCAACTATGTTGAACAAAATGGCTATCTCAAAAATTTGATCGGATGTTTTGAGAAAAAGGGCGAGGGAGGGGGGCTAGTTCCCCCCAATTTTTTCACTCAAAAAGGGCACTAGAACTTTTAATCTTCGTCGAAATGAGCCCTTTCACGGTGTTCTAGTATCACTGGGTTGACACGGTCACCCCTGGGGAAAAAAACGCAATAAATAATCACGCATCCGTGATCTTTCTTGTGGCAAAAAATACAAATTCCACATTTTTTCAGAGAGGCGCTTGAAATTTCAACCGTAGGGTTTTCTGATACGCTGAATTTGATGGTATGATTTTCGTTAAGATTCTATAATTGTTGGGGGTTGTTTCCTCTTTTTCAAAAACCAAGCAAATTTTCTCAGGCTCAAATTTTTCAATTTTTTCCTAAAATTTTTCTCAGCAAAAATTAGATGGGTAAGATTAAACTTAATGAAACTCATATGTTTATATCAGCATAAAACTCCAATTCTTCTCTTATATCTGTTGGTATTAAATTCCATTTTATGGAGTTTTGGTTACTATTGAGCCGGGTCGCTCCTTACCTACAGTTTGTCAACACGAACTATTTGACTGGGCATTCAGTACTTCCGGCTAGTGTCCCGTGTGCCATAATTTCGGATTAGCAGCTTACTATTTCCTGTTACGTCTGAATACAAATAGTTAAAATAGATTCTACGGTATTTTCTCACTTTTTTAAAGGTTAGGGAGCCATGAATAATTTTTTAAAAAAAATAAGTATACCATCTTTATGACTTTCAACCACTATTAAGTGGTTAAAAGTATTATGTCTTAGGCAATTTCTCCCTAGCATTACTTCAGTCAATATGGTTGACTCTTTTTTTCAAGCGCAACTGCTTCAGCAAGCAATAATTCTTCGGAGACCGTGTGCACCTGGAGCTGCTATCATTCCATTTACATTTTCTATGCACCGAATTTAGCAATCAACATCACTGATTTTACACATCCTTGAATTTCTTGGGTATTGAAGTTTTCTCATTACTGCCCAACTTTGTTTCCAAAAAAGCTAAACTGGGGTTCCGAAGAAGCAACTACACTTTTATTCGTAATTTTCTATTCCTATTCGTTACAGATTTTAGATTTAGTTACAGTTACATTTTTAATGCACCAAATTTAGGTGTCAACACCACTGACTTTACACATCCTTGAATGTGTTGTGTCTTAAAGTTCGCACGTTCCTGCCCCTGCTTTGTTTCCAAAAAAGCTAAACTGGGTACCGACGAACCAACTTCAGTTTTACTCGTAATTTTCTATTCCTTTTTGTTACAGATTATTGACTCAGTTACAGTTACATTTTTATGCACCGAATTTAGCAGTCAGCATCACTGACTTCACCAATCCTTGAATTTATTGGGTATTGAAGTTTGTTCGTTCCTGCCCCTACTTTTTTTCAAAAAAGTTAAACTGGGATACCGAAGAGCCAACTTCAGTTTTACTCATAATTTTCTATTCCTGTTCATTACTGACTGACGACTCAGTTATTGTTCCTTTTTTATGCAGCGAATTTAGCAGTTAACATCACTGACTTCACATATCCTTGCATTTCTCAGGTATGGAAGTTTACTCGTTGCTGCCCCTACTCTGTTGCCAAAAAAGGGAAACTGGGATACCGAAGAACCAACTTCACTTTTACTCGTAATTTTCTATTCCTGTTCGTTACAGATTATCAATTCAGTTCCTTTTTTATACACCGAATTTAGCGGTTAACATCACTGACTTTACATATCCTTGAATTTCTCGGGTATAGAAGTTCACTCGTTGCTACCCCTACTCTGTTTCCAAAAAAGGTAAACTGGGGCACCGAAGAGCCAACTTCACATTTACTCGTAATTTTCTATTCCTGTTTGTTACAGATTGTCGACTAAGCTACAGTTATATTTTTTATGCACCAAATTTAGCAGTCAGCATTATTGACTTTACACATCTTTGAATTTCTTTTGTATTGAAGTTGGCTCGTTCCTGCTCTAATTTGTTTCCAAGTAACCTGAACTTGGGTACCAAAGAGTCAACTTCAGTTTAACTCGTAATTTCCTATTCCTTCGAGAACCCCCCTCTCCCAAAATGCGTACCTCCAAAATAAATTTCTTTGGTTATGCCAAGAGGATATGTTCTCCGAGTCAAGAATCTTGTAAAACTGTATCTTTTCACCTTCAATGCTACTTAATCTTCACCTCTCATTAAAATTAAGGCCTCTTAGTGGTATCAGAATACCAAGCTGTATGAAAAACAATCTTTAATCCTGGATATTTAAAAGAACAAGTTTTGACTTCAAACGACTAAGCATATTGAATAGCTTTCGGCCCACAGCTAGAGCTAAATTCAATGTACCAAAGATATTAAAATAAAACATTGATGGACCGCCTAGATTCATCATAGGTTTATTTATCCAATTTTATGCGATTTCTCTTTTGGTTGCTTGAAAATAATAAAGCTTTTAGGGCAGTACCTCATTTTCGTTAGTTTTGTCACACTGAACGGCAAGAAAATACTTTTCGTCCTTAAAAAATTTTAACATTAACAATATGTTGGTTCCCAAAGACAGCTGCGCTCTCAAGGGAAAGATAGACTTTCTTGAACTAATTAGTCTCAATTGTTTTGGCTTATTTTTTGCTGATTTTTTACGCTCCATTTTATAAATTTGGCGCTCACTACTAAATGGCATGACTGTACATGGATATTTTTCTTTTGTTTAACTTTGTATTCTTTAATTTTTCCAATTTCTGAATAAAAGTGTGGCTGTGTCAGTTCCCACTTCAGCAGCCAATTCAGCAACAAATTTTATTTTCATTATCCTTGATTAAGGCAGTAATTCTTTAGACTATGACTGGAACTACACATGCCATAGAAGCCAATAAAGAAATCCTTTGACAAAGATGATGACTTCTCCGTGACAAATCAATTTAGTACGTCATCTCCTCGGAAATATACTTCGTGTTCACTTAGCTAGTCTTATATTATGTTGCATATTCTCAGTTAGTACAATATATTGACATCAGCAGGGTCCTGTACTAACATTTCCGTTCCCCTTTTCCTCCTGTGTGTATGTTCGATGTCAAGTAGTGTGCTTGAATGACTTTATGACTGATTTTCCTTTCATTGTTGTTGTTTAGAATTTCAGACTTTGGTCTAAACGTAAATTCCACACATTTTCTTTTCCAGTCAACTGTTTTCTTGTCCATTATTAAATTCCTATAAGCCAAATCTGATATTACTTTGCAACAACTGAAATCCCCAACGATCCACAACTTAAACCAAATTTAAGACAGCTGTTCTTTAATCTACGATAGGAAATACGCCTGCCAACAAAGATATTCTCTTAAGAAGAGTTCGACTTTTTCTGTGGCCAATCAGTTTATTACAAGTTCTTCTCGGAAACATAACTCAAGCTCAAGGAGCTAGTCTTTTATTATATGTCCTATTCTAAGCTAGTATTATATACTGGCATGAGCAGGGTCTTTCGTTAATAAAAGTTCGTTTTAAGAAAGTTTTATTTTAAATCCTAAGGTTCCTCGGTGCCACGCAAGTTCAACAATTTTTTATAGCTATTAAAAAAATCCCTGTGGTAGTCCTGGTAACGATCATCTTAGTAATGTTACCCGCTGCACATGCGTAAGGTTTTCTAAGTTAGAAAATAGTTAGAACCATAATAAGCGCATTCACCCTTTTTTATTTTTCACTTTGCTGTTTTTTACACTATTTGAATCCAATGATGCACTTTAAATTTTTTTTTTTTTTTTTTAATCAGGACTTTCACTTTCAGCAGAAGCTTAGAATTCGATGTCGTCCAGCTTTACTCTATCACAAACACAACAACGCAAGATACTAGGTATTATTCGACATGTGGGACTAGATGAATGTTAAATTTTCCCAGGAAGAACTTGAAATTTTTTAAGGAATATAAGATTTAAGATTTTCAAGTATAATAGCTCATCTTCGTTGTGATTACATTAAATAGAAAATGAAATAGAAAATTCAATATAAGCGCCTCGCTTTTTTGTTCTTTGCTTTGCCCTTTTTCTACAATATTTGAATGCAAGCATGCAGTTTACATTTTTTAAATCAGGGTTTGCACTTTGAGCTGAAGCTTAGAATTCAATTTTCCCTGGCTTAACTTTGTCATAAACAAAACAACGCAAAGCGCTTGGCAATATTTTACAAGTGGAATCAGTTGAATGTCAACTCTCCCCAGGAAAAAATTAAAATTCCTTTCCAGAGAGTTAGACTAGGAGTCAATATAATTTTCCTCTGTCTCGATTACACCCTTCTAACAATGTGGCTATGGAGCATATCTTTGAACTTTATGTAGGAAAGATTTATTTGTTGAAATTACTTCATGAGATCTCAAAATAGTAAAAATACAATAAATCTATTTAAAGTTTTCTCTATTTCAAGAAATGGCATTTCATGGGGAAGGGATTGAGAAACAGACATTTTTTTCACCACAATTTGGAGCGTGAAGAAAAGTCATGACATACTTGAAACTTCAACTTCTTATTTATTTAATGACCAAATATCAGTGATATATAAACAATTTCTTATAGCTTTTTGAAACTTTTCACAGAATTGCGCCACTGATCAATCGACAAAAAATCGGTCTTTATTGGCAAAAGAATTTTGTTTGGACACTAGTCGAAATATAGCCTTAGCGTATTCCAACGTTGTTGTTAAATGAGATTCAACTAAGAAAAAGTTTTTTTAACTAAAAATAAGGAGCAGAGTTAAAACTCAAAACGAACAGAAATTATTCCTTTTATGAGGGGGCTATCCTTCGATATTGCTCTTTATGCTAGAGTTGTTTAGTACTGATGAAACAGCTTCTTATTCTAACTATTCTAGAATCAGGAATTGCTCTTAAGAAAATGGGACAAACAGTCAAACTTTAGATTTCGCCTTAACACCCTTAGGGTTTTTGGACACACAAAGGATGAAATATCTCCCCCCCCACACATTCCAAATAATAAAGCCTATGCGTTGAATATTGGCAAATTACATAATTTACAATACTTTCCCCGAGGTTATGGGGGGAGGGGGTATGTTTACACTGAAGTATAGATTTGAACCTTTTGACTATTTTGACCAAAATTTTCTATCTCAAAATTTGATTAGTATTGAGAAAAACAGCCATCTTAAAAGGGTGAGGGGGCTGGTTGCCCTTTGACCACTTTGCAACATCCACCTCAAAATGTCCTAAAAGTTTTAAGTTAAAGTCCTCAGTTGTTCTTAGGATATTGCTAATACCCCTTTTTGAAAGCCAACATACATGTAGTGCATTTCTATTTTGTTCAACGTCCCTCTCAACATTTCCATAAGTTATACCTGAAAGGCTAATTCAACACCTTAAGCCTTTTGAAAACCCAGGATCGAACATGCCCTCTTTCCCAACAATAACCCCCATGTGCATACCACTGGGGATTTACAGAACTTACAGCAATTTGTATCAGGAGCCCTGGAGCTGTGAGGGGCCGTTTCATTCTTGGAGGCACAGTCATTTAACTTTTAGACTGTTTTAAACAAAATGGACATTTCAAAATTTTGATCAGATATTTTGGGAAAGAACGCGGATAAGAAAAGCGTGAGAGAGGGACAGGATGCTCTTTGATTGCTTTTTGCTTTTAAAAATGGTTCTACAACTGCCAGTTTACAATTTAATAAGCCCCCTCCAACATTTCTATGACCCACCCTTCCATATGAAATGGCTAAAAAGGCTTGAAAAGCTCGGGAGGGGGCTGGAGGCTCTCTGATTACTATTTATTTTAAAAACTGGTTCTAGAGCTATCAGTTTTCATTTTAGTTAGCCCACTTCAACGTTTCTACAACCCACCCTTCCATATGAAGTGGCTCTGGGAGAAAAGAAATATATATTGAAGCCTTTACAGAAACTCTAGAACATTTCCTTTTACAAAAGAGACCTCTCTACAACAAAGTGCCATTTTCTGAACTACACTTTTGAACTACATTTCTGAACTACATTCACTTTTGAACTACATTTCTGAACTACATTCACTTTTTGAACTACATTCATGAACTAAAATTTTGAACTACAAAAAGTTACCCAAAAGAGTGCCAAACGCCTAGTGTGCAAATTCTAGCACTGGTTCTTAGACATTCTACAAATGTAGAGAAGTCCAAGGGGTCAGTTTAATGAAACTGGTTTTACATTATATTGTATAATGTGCAAATTTGGTCTCTATTCCAATAAGAAAAACCCTTGTTTTAATCAGTACCTTATGACTATGTGCAAATAACTGTCTCCCAAATAGTTTGTGATGAATTCTAAAAGAAAAAAAGTCTGGAACATATGGACCTTTTTAGAGAGGATTGCGCCTGGAGGCCCCCTTCTGTCCGTAGCTGATATGGTACATGTTTCTATATGGTCGTTAGGTCGAATCTTATAACAAGACAAACTAGTTTCTATAAAGGGGAAATTTCCAAGTCCTCGCGAACTTTTTCCGACATAAGGTTCCTGATCCAAGATAAAAGACTAATCAGTTTGTAATTTTCTAGCAATCTTCCATTACAAATCTGTTTGACTCAGAAAACAGGGAAGCAATTTGTTCCAAGTGCTCTATCCCTAATCCTGAAAAAGGGTAAACAACTTTTTAAGCCTACACGCTTGATAAAGCCTTTCATTACCTATAAAAAATCGTTGCTCTTTATGGTTAATCCTTAGCAATTTGCAACCTTAAGAAAAAAAATGCTCTTCCCCTATCTTTTCCTCAGTTTCTTACTAATGAAAATGACTTTTAAACTATAATTAGTCATTGAAAGGTAAATAAATTTTAACGTGGATTTATCTTTTTACTGGTGCGGTGCAAAAATACTTCTGTAATTAATAATGTAGAGTCTATCAGACCCTGTTACATTGGGCCTATCAAGAATATGTTTATCAGGCCAAACCAAACTTTTTCACAGGAAACGTAATTACAGTCGACTAATTCACAAAAATGTAGGGGGGCAAGGGTTTTTAATGCAGATGCAAAAAAGGTATCTTTCAAAGGGGGGGGGGGTATTTTAGTTTTTCTGATCTTTTAAATAAATACGCCAAAAGAAGTAATCATCCCCATTACTTTCTCTCTTATTCTCACCCTCTCTCGCGCATTGGACTCCCTGAGCATGTGCGTTTGGCTTTTTTCTTCAGATCTGGGATATTATTATCATAGTAAGCCTTTCGATGGGGGGCGAGGCTGATGTGAAACAACAACTCTTTAATACACTTCAAAGCGATTTTGCAATAGTTGGTAGAACACTTTTCAAAGGAAATTACAATAAAAGGACCATAACTCGTAGGATTTTACTTCATGTCTCCGGATTCGTACACAAATAAGTTCATGCAGATTTTGCAGCATAGTCACACGCTGAGAATAGACTCAGTTCAATAAACTAAATACCTCTAACTGAAAATTGTAGGTCTAACATACTACAAAACGAATATACTAAGAATCAGTTAAATTCAATATATTTATTGAGATACTAGAATAAAATGTTTTGATAATTAACAGAAAATCTATATTTGGAAAAGGAAATAGCACCCAATACCCACAGCTATACCGACTGAAACTATTTGGAGTGAGTCTTTTTACCGACCCTTCCCTCTATTCGAAGATTTTTGCTGTTATCACTTTAATTTTTTTTATGTTTACCAGAAAGAACTAACTATAAAAGTCATAAAAATTCAAAAATTTTCTGTTTGGATACATACTCATTCATACATTCATAGACACTTGGTTTGTTATATTCTGAAATTAAGTTACTTTTCTAGTAATTTGTTTGCTTTTCAGGATGCTTGAACGTAATAATACGTAATAATACGTAATTACGATAACGTAATGAACGTTATCGCTATAATTTTTTTATGTTTACCAGAAAGAGTGTCAGTTTTTGACAGCTTTCCCATTATTTCTGACTCTCCCCTTCGACATCTCAATACGAAAGTGTTCTGGGGAACGTGCCTGGTCATATTTTCCCGAGGTGTGGCCCAGAGACACCATTCAATAAGGACAGGAGAACGATACTGTTTTGATATTTTAATTGGAAAAAATAAAAAATGCTCCCCCCCCCCCTGAGATTTTGAAAATGCCTTAAATTTGTATCATTACACAATATAAAAATCGAAATAATCGTTGATCCACATAGATTTTCGTGAATTGGCACCGTGATTGTCAAACACAGCTGGGCCATGTTAATTCGTTACTTAGCTCCAATTTTTCTACTGGACTAATGTCACTGACTAATTTGCGATAATATATGACTAATTTATAGACTGACTAATATATGACTAATTTATATTTATAATACAGCTGGGCCCCGTGTCGATTCGTTACTTAGCTCCAATTCTTCTACTGGACTAAGGTCTCAATATATGACTATCGGTAGGACAAACTTAATGGTGATTGAACAATGATTTCTACTCTTTGTAATTCAAAATACAGTCCATAATTCCAGCAATGAAAAGGAATATCAGTAATAATAAGTTATGCTTTGAATAAAAAAAAACAACAATGAAGCACGGTTTAATGTTTGCTAGTCCATAAAAAGCCAATATTTGAGACTTTATGAATGAAAAAGTATCTGTATCGGAATGAGATACGAGGGTGCAATGAATCATGGTTTTAGACAAGATAAGGATAATACTAATGTCCCCAAGGCTAGCACAAACTGTAGCAGAACAGATTTCGTTTCTTGCATGAAAAACCATAAAACCTGGGACATTTTCTAAATTAATCAAAAAATAATAAAATGTAACATACAGATAAACTAAAAGTAAAAAATTAACAAACAAACCTTATGAAGCAAAGTGGTTGGTAGACTGGAATTACAAACTTAAATTTGTTGGGACAAGAGTTCTGGTGTTGCTGATTGTTCAGTTTGGGATTAGGGTCAGCGGTGTGACGGTGTAAGCTCGACAGATTCAACCTAGCTCCAAATTGGCACCAGCCGAATTTTTTTTTGGGGGGGGGACATAGGATACTTTATGGAAAATTGGCCCTCAACCATGCATAGTACTCCTGGACAAAGGCAGAGAATCGGGATATTGAGACCTGGGCTATGCGTACCGTTGTTAGATCATCCGAAAAAGTTTTATTTTTGAAATATAAATCGAATAGTCACCACAAAAGTATGCACAATACAGGATATTTTGAAATATCACTGAAAATTTGACAAAGTAAAGATTAGCCTACATATGACATTTTGTGGCGGGTGGAGGGTGTTTACAAAAAAAATTTCAGTGCGCATCAAAATCTGGTTTGACTTTAGTTCGTGAGGTTATCCCTTGCTCCAGGACAATTATGCAAATCGCTACTGGTTGACGATTTTACCTGCCCCTGGGTTTATCCTAAAATTTCCTTCATATCTTTCAATAGTAATACCCCATAAATAATCTTTTTTATTTCTATAATTTCTCGGAAAATTTTTAAAAGTCCTACAGACATATCTAAAATTTTGATATGATCGAATTAAATTATTATGATGTGGAAAGTTAAATATGTGTTCAGCTACAGCTGATTCAAACATTTCCGGTTTTTGATTATGTTTTAGCGAGCAATCTTTGGCATTTTTGTATTGCTGTAGTCTATTTTCTAAATTCTGCTGTGTTTTTCCTAACTAAAATGTACCACAAGAACACGGAATTTTGTATACTCCCTTTTTTATGTTTCTTGGAACCTTGTCTTTTCTATATTTAGCAAAGACCCAACAGTTTGTCCTAATTTAAATTCTGTTTTTGTATTAAGCTTTTTTAGTTCTCTTCTTAATTTCTATGAAAAGATGGGGATATAAGGCAAAGTTATGTAAGTGTTTTGTTCAGTTGACCCATCTTCTTCTAATATTATAGGTTCCATTAACTTTTTTTCCTTTTTTCAATTATTTGAAAAATCATATTTTGGGATATCCATTACCTATTAGAATATCCTTAATAAAAGATAGTTTACTACTCACGTATTCTGGTGACGCCAATTTTAATACCACATCAACTAAAGAAATGACTACGCCCCTTTTTATTCGGATACGGGTGATTTCATACTAAAGACAAATAACGGTTGTTGTTAGTCGGTTTACGGTAAATTGAAAAAGCTAGTTCATTATGATTTCTATGGATCCACATATCCATAAACGGTGACTTATTCTCTGTTTCTTTTTCAATTGTATCAACTAATTCTCCTCCCAAATTATGTAAATGTTCCAGAAACCTTCAATTTGTGATCCCCCATAATTCCAAATAACTAAAACGTCATCCATATATCTTCCCCAAAATTTAGGCTTTAAAAATATGTTTCTGTAGCTAAAGTTTCTACATACTTTACATAAATATTTGCTAACGGCGGACTTAAGGGCCCTCCCATTGCTAATTCCCTTATTTTATGGTAAAAATTATTTAGCAAAAATAATAGCAGGTAAATTCGTCAACCAGTAGTGATTTACATAATTGTCCTGGAACAACTGATAATTTACGAACAAAATTTCAAAATGAGGTCAAAGCGAATTAACGGACTGAAGCTAGACTAGCAAACAAAAAAATCCATTTAACTTATAATTTGTAAATCTGTTTATTACCCTATAAGATTTAGTTAGGGGTGATGGACTTAAGATTTGGTGGCTTTTTTTTATTTTTCAAGTAAATATAGTCTTCACTTTTAATAGATTCTCATTCATACACTGAATGTTGAGAGGAGTGTGACCCAAAGTTTTACTATAGACATTGACTTTGGTTTTATTCTTATGTTGTGATATCAGTGCTTGAGGTTTGTTTTATAATGTGGGTTGTTCTTATCATTTTTTTCTTGTGTTTTGTTGTAGTTTTTCGTATGTGTGATATTTTTTAAACAACTTTTTTTGTTGTTTTTTTTTTTGTTCTTTTCGTTTTTTTCCGTTGAGAAAGGCTCCTGGACGTGAAACTGAAATATTGGGAATATCTTTTTTTAATTAAAGTGGTTTTTTGTTTTTATTTTCTTGTTCCAATGCTTTGTTAAAATTCAAACCCGTTTTTTTTTTTTTTGCTTAATTTTTGGCAAAACAGTTGGGAAATTGTGCTTTTCCCCTTTTCTATCATTTCAAAAAATTTAAATTGAAGCTCATTGAAAACAACATATATTTTAAACAGTTTAGTTTTCATAGGCCAAATATCAAGGACTATTTTTCAGGGGAAGGGTATGTTTTGTTCAAAGGGACTTATAAAAACTTAACAAAGCGCTTAAAAGTTGGTTTATCTGCATTTGCGTACGTTTTACGATTAAAATTTAACCTTTTTGGGTGAGGAGGGGGTGAGGTGGAACTGACCGCAGTAACACCCTTCACTCTATATATGGCCTTGAGTTTTATTTCACAAACACCTATTTTTATTTTGCTTTTGCTCTGAAATCACTTAAAACGATTTCAGAAATCGTTTAATATTGCCAATTCGATTAATATTGCCAAATCATTTACCAATGATTTGTTTTACCAAATCATTTTTTCTTTCTGGTATTGTACCCGATTATTTTGTATTGGTATATTGACTCCTGTTCCAAAAAAAAAGATAAAGAAAGCTGGCAATGTTGTTCCTATAGTCCTATAACAGTTTCTTCTGTTCTATCTAAATTGCTGGAGTTACTAGTGATTAAGGACGTAAAAAAGGCTTGTTCAACTCTAGACAACCAGTTTGGATTTAAGGAAGGCGGTAGTCGGGAACACATGCCTTATATACTTGCCAACGTTCTGATCGATATAGATAATAGCGGCGAGTTTCTCGTCCATGCGGCTCATGATGTCTCTCGTGCTTTCGATTCTAGTGTGCATTCCCATTTGCTGAATAGTGCGCAGCAGCGAGGTCTCAATCATTCCAGTTGTGCCGGTATTTAAAAATCTGTATGCAAGATTATGTGTTGTCGTGAAAATACCTACTCGTCATGGTTACATAACGACTAAAGCCGTAATTCGAGTTTGGAAAGGAAGCCACTAGGGTGGGGTAACTTGACTATCATTGTATAATAATAGTGTGGTTGCACCCCAGAAAAAGGATATATTCAGCTTTGCTTTTAAAGGTTTGGACCTTTCCATACTCAATTACGCTGACGACATCCTAAGTTTAAATAGAGCTGTATCGTTTGTGGAGGAACATTTTTCTGTGCTTAGTAGCTTAGTTCCCGATATTGGTCCAATTTTAATGCTTCAAAGAAGAATGTCCTTGCTTTCGGCAAATCTGTCGGTGATGTTGGATGTGCACAGCTAGGAAATCTGAGTGTTCAGTTATCTGCTTGTTTTAAGTATCTCGGTCTCTAGATAGGGGAAAGTGTAAAAACGACAAGGGCTCTCCTTATCTCTCATCTAAGTGGGAAACTTAGAACAGCGTCTGGTGTGATAGTTTGCTGTAAAGCTAGCTACAGCAGGCGTACCCTCGTCCGTTTGTACAATGCTTCTGCGATGCCTCATGTCCTTGCATTGACTCCACATTTTGGAATGTCTTTACGGCTACTGATAAAATGACTATTAGACCCGTATATTTTCGTTTCGCGAAATTTTTCTTGCGTATACCCTATGGACAAGAAACAAAAGACTAGTGTTGGTCTACGGTAAACCGAGCCACTAACCGTGGCTGAGCAGTGTCGTGGTCGCATTTTTTCTAAGCTTGATAGGACAAACAGCCTCCATTATGCTATGTGGTAGTAGAAATATTTGAATCTAATCTTTGTAGTATATATTTCTTTGTGAGTATGTTCTTCTTTGTTTGTTTTTTTCTGTCTTCTCATCTACACCATATTGAACCCTTGTGTGTTGCTTTGGGCAATATGGATATTGATTGATCGATTGGTATATCTAGCAAATTCTGTTCATGTTGATTTTGAGTTAGATATCAGTCTTATTTTGGTATATTATAATATCATTATTAGTTTTGTTTTCATATTAAGTGTAATGCCTGTTTCTTTTGACTTTTTTTTGCTCTGTTCCAAACATAGCTTCGCTCATTATGTTTTATATTTCAGCTTACTATTTACGTTTTAGACGAAAAATCTCAACAGTCTTTGATAATATAGGCCTACGTCCTTCAAAAATTTGTACACGCTCTGTATCCTTTGATTTAGTTTTACACTTCCTCAAGTTTCCCTGAAAAATAAAACTTAATATCAGTCCTAAGACGTAAGATTATTGCTATTTTGAAAATATGGATGCATTTACACTCTTTTGACTTAGTTCAATAGTAGCAATGATAGTGGTAGTAGCAGCAAATTAGCAGCAAAAGTGGTAGTAATATCGGTAGCCCAAGAATTTTCAGCTTAATACCCTAAGCTGTTGCTGAGATATTCTTAATAAATCCCTTTGATAACCAGCATATACAGTGTGGGTTTCAATTAGTTCGACACTGTCCTCCCCATTCTGTGAAAGCTTAATTAAAAACCTTAGCATTAGTAATAGTAGTAGGCACAGCAGCAGAAGTAGTTGTAGGCTAAATAGGAGCAGTATTAGCATTCTGTATTCACATTCAGTACTAGCAGTAATAATGTTCACATTTTGTCATTTTAGTCTAATTCAACAACCTCTGTTATGCCCCAAGGCCCTTAACCTAATACTTTAAGCCGTTTCTAAGACATTACTGATATGTCCTGTTGATAACCTGTATGCGCATTTACTTCAAGATCCCCCTTAACACTCCCTGAAAACTTCACCTTATTACCCTTAGCTTCAGTAGTAGCAATAATTGTAGTAGTAGTAGTATTTGTAGCAGTATGTACATAGCACTTTTTGTTTCTTTTTGTAACTGTTTCTTTTTCCTGAAATAAAGGTTAAAAAAATGAAACTCTTCATAAAAGAAAATTCTTCTTTTTTTGTTTGGCGCAGAGCTGGATCGTTTGGTTTCAGCACCTCTGAAACTTTTTTATTAGTTAGCGTAAAATTATTTTCTACCCATACAGAACCAAAGAGTTTTAAATACAATAAAAACTTTAGTTGAAAAATCTACTGACATTGCAACTTTTGTGAGATGTACATTTTTTAAAACACAGGAAAAATTAAATTAATAATTACTCTAAACTTCTATTAGCTATAAACTGCTCTGAAGATACAAAAATAATTTTCTATAGAACCTGAAAAAAAACAGTAAGGGTTGTTTACATTTAGAATAGGTAGGACCATTATTTGAAATTTCTCCAAAGTAGTTCAATAATCAATTTATTTTTGCATAGTTTTACAATTTTAAATAGCCCAGAATATAGTGAATTGAAAGGATGTATATTGAAAAGCACTTTTTAGGCCATACACAATAAGGTTAAGTATCCCTGTTTCATTACAATTCCTAAGCTTAGAATTATCTCATGGATAAGAACCAGCTATGCAAAATAAACGTCTACTTAAGTCTTTGCACTAAAGATTTTCTTTTGTAATCAAAAAGGGACACGAGCCCCTCTTACTTCCATAGTAAAATAAGTAGATAGAAAGCTAATTAAAAATACTTTCTATTTGTTTTAAACTCAGGGAGGTTTCATTCTGTTCGGGAATGTGATAGCGTCTTTTAAACTTCATTTTGAGTGTATGCTTCAGTGCTTATTTTCCAAGATGTATCTGGCAAACAAGTGTAGACTACCTCCTTACTTGTGTTACTAAAACTGCTGATTTTTAGTTTTTTTCAGTTTTACTGCTGATGATGAACACTGTATATGTGTTCGAAATATCCAGTTAAGAAATTTTATATCTGTTCACTGTCAATTAAAATGTTTCATCCCTATTTTGAACTGTTTTACTTTCGTCATGGAAAGGCAGTGTAGTCTTCGAAGTTATCTACGATGAGATTTACAAAAATCTAAGAGGGATAAAACATCCATGAAAACAAAATTGAGGGTTGAACTTTCTTTGAAATATTTCGTTTTTTTTATATTGTTGCAAACAATCGTTTCTATGTAGTTGTTTTTTGTTTTTTTCTTAGCTGGATCTAGTAAAGAACGAACCTTGAGGAATCAGGCAGCGCAGCTACTCAAGCCTGATATCGCATCCCAGAGTTTTATACGATCTTGTGCATGAATATGAAGTTTTTGTAAAAATTATTTTAACTTAATATAATGTTTTTAATACATAAAAAAGGCACTCGATATTGCTACTTTCTTTTTATTGAACTTTTAAACATACTTCTATGATGTTTCAGCTCCCCATTAGTAGTGACATAAACAAAATAAGCAAGAATTAACATAGGAGACACAGCACTACCTCGCATGCCAAAAAGTGATTGTCTTTGATTGTCAAAGAATACCATCAAATACCATCTTCCTTCTATCCTTCCTTTTTTTTTGGTTTTAAGGATTTCCCAATCTGTTTTTTTTTTTTTTTTTGGATCCATGGACCGAGAAAGTGAGCCAGTTTTGTCGATAATTATCCTTTACCCAACATTTTTAGAGGAGGGAACGGTGTGATTTTTGTATGTCACTTCAAATATCTCGATAATACAACTTGTAGCACTGTTATTCTCCTAAATGTGTTTTCTGCTGTAGTGATTCTAATGGCGCGGTTTTCATTTAAATCTGACCCCGTTTTCGTGAGATTTTCAGTCATTTTTTTAAGCTCCATAAATTTCTTATCATAGCGGACTTTTATCATCTCTACATTGTAGTATATATATTTTACTTCCATGATTTTTTCATGGAGTAGCGTTTGTATATAATACGAGTTTCATTTTTCTCCTAGTTTCATTTTTCTTTTTCTTTTTTTTATTATAGAAATATTTCTTTTTAAAGTTTTTATGGTCTAGGTTATTTCTTTTTGAAAGGTCGGGATGTATACAAGAAAAATAGTCTTTTTATTGCTCTTTTTTATTTTTACTGGTCATAGACCTGTTGTTTTTCAGAATTTTTTTTTCTCTGGCTTTAAGAATCGAGTGACAATGATGTCACGATTAAAAAACTAATTCAATGTTTAAGTGGCGCTAATTTAAAACCACAAGGGTTACTTAAATTTTTAAAAAGAGGTTTTACTGCAGGAAAGAGATTATCTCTTTTTTGGTGCATATATACAATATTTGGTCATTTGGTCATTTGGCCAATTGGTCTCATAAGATCCGTATCTGGATATGAGACGATACATACGATAAAGATCTTATTAGGAATACGGATCATTTTAAACTCTAGGAGGGGCAAAAAATCTCTGGGGGAGGAGAGTAAGCGTGACCCCTATATACGCTACTGATGTGTTTCTTTTTACATGTGTTAATTATTCGTAATGCTAATAAACTGGATTTTACTATCTATCGAAAGCCAACACTAAACAATAGATATCTTCACTTTAATTCAAATCACCCCTCCCCCCACAAGTAAAAAGAGCAGTTGTAACTTCCCTCATTGATCGTGTCCTGAATATTTGCTCCGATTCGTATATAAACGCAGAAATAAACTTTATCAGATATATTCTTTTCAGTAATGAATACCCCATTCCTTTTGTCAATAAAATAACTAACCGTAGAATAAAAAGACATTCTTGTAAAATCGAAGAAGATATTTCACAATGTGAGGCTACTGATAAGCCCTCAAATAGTGTCTATCTTCCGTACATCCCAAAAATCACTACAAAATTAAAAAATATTTGCACAAAAAATATTCTGTACGTAGTTTTTACTAATAATTTTAAAATCATTAATTTCTTAAGTTCCGGTAAAGATAAAACCCCAGTTACTCGCCAAAGAGGGGTCTATCAAATACCCTGTGATTTTGGAAATTACTATGTCGGCAGGACACATCAGAGTCTAGAAAAACGGCTAGAACAGCATAAAAAAGACATAGACAAGGCATTAATTTCAATTAGTTCCAACAAATCCTTTGATTCTGCTTTAGGTTGACATATATTTAATAATCCCTCCCACACGATAATTTTTGAAAAATCTTCACTCATCAGTAATGAGTTGGGGATAAGACAGGTGGTTCGACAATCAATCGAAATTAATCTCAAAATAAATAATAGTATTTCTTTGAACAGGGACTTAGGGGAATACTCACTAAATTCTTTATACTCAAATTTAATTAAAAATGATCTAACAAAATATTTTACTAAACCGATTTATCAAACACTTCGTGGTAACGAACTGTAGTAAGGAGCGACCTGGCTCAATAGTAACCAAAACTCTAAAAAACGGAATTTTTATAACAATAGTTACATCAAAAGAATCGCATTTTCATGCTGATTTTAAATATATAAGTTTCATTAAGTTTAGACTTATCCATTAAAAGTTAAATTTGCCTTATTTTAGAAAATAGGGCAAAACACCCCCTAAAAGTCATAGAATCTTAACGAAAATCACACCATCAGGTTCAGCCTATCAGAGAACACTATTGTAGAAGTTACAAGCTCCTATCTACAAGAACGTGGAATTTTGTATTTTTTGGCAGAAGGCAGATCACGGATGCGTGTTTATTTTTTTTTCCCAGGGGTGATCCTATCGACCCAGTGGTCCTAGAATCTTGCGAGAGGGCTCATTCTAATGGAAATGAAAAGTTCTACGTGACCAAAAAAAATTGGAGGGCACCCAGGCCCCCTCCCACGCTAATTATTTTCCCAAAGTCACCGGATCAAAGTTCTGAGATAGCCATTCTATTCAGCGTAGTAGAAAAACCTTATAACTATGTCTTTGGGGACAACTTACTCCCCCACAGTCCCCGTGGGAGGGGCTACAAGTTACAAACTTTGACCACTGCTTACATATAGTAATGGTTATTTGTAAGTGTACAGACATTTTCAGGGGGATTTTTGGTTTGGAGGGGGGGGTGAAAAGGGGGGTATATGTTAGGGGAACTTTCCTTGGAGGAATTTATCACGGGGGAAGAAAATTTCCATGAAGGGAGCGCAAGATTTTCTAGCATTATTTAAAAAAAAAACAATGAAAAAATAAATATGAAAAGTTTTTTTCCACTGAAAGTAAGGAGCAGCATTAAAATTTAAAACGAGCAGAAATTATTTCGCATATGAGGGTTTTACCTCCTCGTAATACCTTGCTCTTCACGGTAAAGTATTTTTAGTAATTTCAACTATTTATTTTACGGCCTTTGTTATTCAAGGGTCATTCTTAAGGAATTGGGACAGAATTTAAGCATTAGTGTAAACAGAGAGGTATCGACGAGGGGTGAACTCCCTCATATACGCAATAAAACATACAAATACAGAAGTTTGTTACGTAATGTTAATTCGTAAATTACGTATATTTTTTACTAATGAAAATGTTCGTAAGAAATTAAAAGTTCTAGTTACCTTTTTAAGTAATCAAAAAATCGGAGGGCAACTAGGCTTCCCCCCTCTCTCCTTTTTTCTCAAAATCTTCTGATTAAAACTATGTGAAAGCCATTTAGCCAAAAAAAAATAATATGCGAATTTTGTTTTAATTATTTATGCGTGGAGAGTCAAGATCAAAACATGCATTAATTAAAAAGCGTCCAGAAATTAAATAAAAAAACAAGTTTTTTTTAAATGAAAGTAAGAAGCGACATTAAAACTTAAAACGAACAGAAATTAATCCGTATATGAAAGGGGCTTTTCCTGCTCAACGGCCCGCTCTTTACGCTAAAGTTTTTTACCGTTTTAAGAAGTAGAGTTAAAAGAAAGAGTTAAACTCTTTAGTAAACGAAACTCTAAAAATCAGAATATTGATACTAAAAGATCCATCAAAAGAATTGGATATTCATGCTGATTTTAACTATATAAGTTTCATCAAATTAGTCTTTGTCATTAAAAGTTACGAGCCTGAGAAAATTCACCTTATTTTGGAAAATAGGGGGACACTCCCCCTAAAAGTCATAGAATCTTAACGAAAATCACAACCATCGCATTGAGCGTATCAGAGAACCCTATAGCAAAAATTTAAAGCTCCTATCTACAAAAATGTGGAATTTCGTATTTTTTGCCAGAAGACAGATCACGGGTGCGTGTTTATTTGTTTTTTTTTTTTTTCTTTCTTTCTTTTTCCCAGGGGTCATTGTATCAACCAAGTGGTCCTAGAATTTCGTAAGAGGGCTCATTCTAATGTAAATGAAAAGATCTAGTACCCTTTTTAAGTGACCACAAAAATCGGAGGGCACCTAGACCCCCTCCCACACTCATTTTTTCCCAAATTCAGCGGATTAAAATTTTGAGATAGCCATTTTGTTCCACATAGTCGAAAACCATAATAACTAAGTCTTTAGGGATGACTTACTCCCCCACAGTCCCTGGGGGAGGGGCTGCAAGTTACAAACTTTGACCAGTGTTTACATATAGCAATGGTTATTAAGAAGTGTACAGACGTTTTCAGGGGGATTCTTTTGGTTTGGGGATTGGGTTGAGGAAAGGGGGCTATGTGGGAGGATATTTCCTTGAAGAAATATGTCATGGGAAAAGAGAAACTCAATGAAAAGGGCGCAGGATTTTCTAGCATTACTATAAAAAAACACGATGAAAAAATAAACATGAAAAAGTTTTTTTCAATTGAAAGTAAGGAGTAACATTGAAACTTAAAACGAACAGAGATAATTAAGCATATGAGGGGTTCTAAAAATACTTTAGCATAAAGAGCAATGTATTTAGGAGAAAATAAATACATCGCTCTTTATGCTAAAGTATTTTTAGTAATTTCAACTACTTATTCTATGGCCTTTCTGATTCAGGGGTCATTCTTAAAGAATTGGGACAAAAATTAAGATTTAGTATAAAGAACGAGGTATTAACGAGGGGACACAACCCCTCATATACATAATAAAAATATAAGAATATAAAAGTTTGTTACGTAAGTTAATTCTTAAGTTACGTATATTTTTTACTAATAAAAACGTTCGTAAAAATTAAAAGTTCTAGGTACCTTTTTAAGTAACCGAAAAATTGGAGGGCAAGTACGCCTCCTTCCTCACCCCTTATTTCTCAAAATCTTCTGATCAAAATTAAGAGAAAGCCATTTAGCCAAAAATAAAATTAGTATGCAAATTTCATTTTAATAATTTATGTGCGGAGAGCCAAAATCAAACATGCATTAATTCAAAAACATTCAGAAATGAAATAAAAAAAAATAGTTTTTTTAACTGAAAGTAAGAAGCGACATTAAAACTTAAAACGAACAGAAATTACTCCGTATATGAAATGGGTTTTCCCCTCCGCAATCCCTCGCTCTTTACGCTAAAGTTTGACTCTTTGCCACAATTCTAATTTTTAAAACAATTATAAACTTTAGCATAAAAAGCGAGGGATTGCGGAGGGGAAAACCCATTTCATATACGGAGTAATTTCTGTTCGTTTTAAGCTTTAATGTCTCTCCTTACTTTCAGTTAAAAAAACTAGTTTTTTTTTTAATTTAATAATAGTATTGGACCAGCTACGAAAAAGCCTTTGAGACAGGCTACTAAAAAAGCAAGGTTGGCTCTCTGAGAAATTGTATTTAATCACTTTGTTCTCTTTAGTTTGAATGAATTTATATTCTCGCGTCATTCTTTTTGTAAGTCCTAGTTGAACTTCGTTGAAGTAAGGATGCTAGAGCTGTTTAAAAAAAAAAGTTTAAAAAAAATATTATTCAGTTTTAATTCTCCCAATTTAATGTAAGTTTATTTAAATATACATATTTTTTCTCTTGTTCTCGTATTGTGCTGAAGACGGCCCTTGGATATAGGGCCGAAATATTCACGGAACTGATTTTCACTGTCTTGAAAAGATTTTCCCTATCGTTTCTACTTTGTATTTGTTTGTTATGGAAAGGCAGTGTGGTCTTCGTCGCTATTTTAGTTTGTTTTGTTCTTTTATTCTTTTTTCCCATTGATACAGGATGAGTAATTAATAAAATCATGAAAATAATTTACTTAAAGCACTTCCTTTACTTTTTATCATAAGTAATCCTGCTCCAATAACCATAACACTGCTTATGTTGATTATAGACGAAAATTCTGATGGTTTCATGGATTTTTGCGTTAGCCTAAAATCTGTTTTTATGAGGATGAGAGCTGAGTGGAAGTTATTAATTCACGTGCTGACTTTTACCAAGACAGACCTTTCTTCCTCCTTTTTTAAACAAAGAAAAACATTTTTGGTTCTATGAAATTCTTTATAGAATTCCTCCTCCTCCTCTTCCCCCTATGCCTCATCTCAAGCAACTTGGGTGTCTTACATAATACAAAAGTTTAGTATTTTGCAAAATGCGATTATCTATACTGATTTTTGAAAAAAAAGAAGAGTTCAAAAAAGTTAGTTTTAAAATGCATATTTGCGTCATCGGTGTGATTAAAGCCTTTTGTTCTTCGAGTGATTTTTTAAAATGTATAATCCAGCTTAAATATGAGCCAAAAAAAATAATTCCCGACGCATTTTAGCTATCAATAAACCTCACACCTTACAAGCTCACTATTGGTAAATTTAGCAATCAAACAGTTCGTGGTAACGAACTGTAGTAAGGAGCGACCCGGCTCAATAGTAACCAAAACTAAAAAAAATTGAATTTTGATAGCAATAGCTACATCAAAAGAATCGCATTTTAATGCTGATTTTAAATATATAAGTTTAATCAAGTTTAGTCTTACCCATCAAAATTTACGAGCCTGAGAAAATTTGCCTTATTTAAGAAAATAGGGGGAAACACCCCCTAAAAGTCGTAGAATCTTAACGATAATGATACCGTCAGATTCAGCGTATCAGAGAACCCTACTGTAGAAGTTTCCTGCTCCTATCTACAAAAATGTGGAATTTCGTATTTTTTGCCAGAAGACAAATCACGGGTGCGTGTTTATTTGTTTGTTTTTTTTTTCTTTTTCTTTTTTCTTTTTCCCAGGGGTCATCGTATCGACCAATCGACCAAGTGGTCCTAGAATGTTGCAAGAGGGCTCATTCTAACGGAAATGAAAAGTTCTAGTGCCCTTTTTAAGTGACCAAAAAAATTGGAGGGCATCTAGGCCCCCTCCCACGCTCATTTTTTTCCCAAAGTCAACGAATCAAAATTTTGAGATAGCCATGTTGTTCAGCATAGTCGAAAACCACAATAACTATGTCTTTGGAGATGACTTACTCCCCCACAATCCCTGGGGGAGGGGCTGCAAGTTATAAACTTTGACCAGTGATTACATATAGCAATGGTTATTGGGAAGTGTACAGACGTTTTCAGGGGGATTTTATTTTGTTTGGGGGTGGGGCTGAGGGGAGGGGGCTATGTTGGAGGATCTTTCCTTGGAGGAATCTCTCATGGGGGAAGAAAAATTCAATGAAAAGGGCGAAAATTCAATGAAAACGAGGGTACAAACCCCCTCGTATACATAATAAAAATATAAGAATATAAAAGTTTGTTACGTAAGTTAATTCTTAAGTTACTTATATTTTTTACTAATAAAAACATTCGTTAAAAATTAAAAGTTCTAGTTGCATTCTTAAGTAACCGAAAAATTTAAGGGCAACTAGGCCTCCTTCTCCACCCCTTATTTCTCAAAATCGTCTGATTGAAACTAAGAGAAAGCCATTTAGCCAAAAAAAGAGTTAATATACAAATTTCATTTTAATAATTTATGTGAGGAGAGCCAAAACCAAACATGCATTAATTCAAAAACGTTCAGAAATTAAAAAAAAACACATTTTTTTTTTTAGCTGAAAGTAAGGAGCGACATTAAAACTTAAAACGAACAGAAATTACTCCGTATATGAAATGGGTTTTCCCCTCCGCAATCCCTCGCTCTTTACGCTAAAGTTTGACTCTTTGCCACAATTCTACTTTTAAAACAATTAAAAGCTTTAGCGTAAAGAGCGAGGGATTGCGGAGGGGACAACCCATTTCATATACGGAGTAATTTCTGTTCATTTTAAGTTTTAATGTCGCTCCTTACTTTCAGCTAAAAAAATTTTTTTTTTTTATTTAATACAATAAGATTTTGCTTTTTCAATTAAAATGTATATGGTAAAAAAAATCTTTTTTCGAAAAGCTTTCATTCACGTGCTGACTTTTCTCCATAAAAGAATTTTTACTTTCATTCTCCCCTCAACCATTTTCGTTGAACTTGACGAATAGTTCTGGTTCAACTCTGCCCTGAGATCAGAATAGAAAGAAATAGAGATACTTACTTTCTTGTTGAATAAATTGTTTTTTTCTTTAGGATGGAAGGTGAACACAAACTCAACTGCCATTCCCATAAAAATATGCTTTTGGTTTAAAAGGACTTCTTTATATGCTGAAAGTCCTGCTCGACGTAATCTAACTTATCTACTAAACTTAAAAAATTTAAGCACATACTGCGAAAGGTGCTTAACTGTGTGGAAAATGCACATCATATTCTGGTCGTAGTCAAAGAACATTGGGAATTGATTTGTTGAGCAGCCCTCTTGGTTGTTATTGTAGTCAAAGTTTTTTTCTCCGGTTTTTAATTTGTTGTTTTCGTTTTGTTCTTTTTTAACGTAATTAATTTTGGCTTAAATTGGCGAGAGCGTATTGAGTAATTGTAATTGAATATCCTTTATGCATAGCCCATTTATGTATCGAAAAAAACCCAGTATCCTACTTGTATATCAAATCTGAACGAAAAGAAATGCAAGATAAAAAAAAGGATTACCTAACACCTCAATGCATCCAATTTGTTGCTTCATAGGGGATGTGTTGACTTGGCAAACATAACAGCCTTGATCAGTCTCCTTTACCTAAACATAACATATGCATAATAAACATAAACATAAACATAACATCTCCTTTACCTAAACATAAAATATGAGTCAAAAACGCATTTAAAGATAAATAAAGAATGTTCTGTGGATGACCCTCGGTCGGAAAAGTTGCTTCATATCTATATAGACAAGTTAAGGGGATCGGGCCATAAAACTGTATCTTGGCCTACTGCCATATTATAGATGGCATAGAAACTGTCCTATCTGTGCCCTTCTGAAGCCGAAGTTTATCGGGAGAGCAGCCCTTCAACTTGCATAGGATAGTCTATGTTCGTTCTAAGTTTTAATTTCACTCTTTAATTTAAATTGAAAAAGCATTAAACGAACTAATATCATTAAACGAAATTCTTATCGTTTTTTTTGTCATTTTAGTTTTCATATCGTTTAATAGTATCTTCTATCACCTGAAATTGTTCGGAGTTTGAAATCGTGTGTATTTTTGCTGCTCTGATAGTTTCATATTATATCACAGCCAGCGTAATTGCGCTGCTCATCTAAAGATCAATGTGGGCACAATGTATTTTTTTTAGACCAAGGCACTTCGTATAGAATGAGCTGAGGTAGAAACTTCAGTAAGAGCTCATTCGATCACAAATTGAGAGGGTAAGTGCCCTTTTTAATAGTCAAAAGAGATTAAAGAACAACAACCCCCTTCCCCCCTTCCACGCCAATCATTTCCCCAAAAAAATCAAATCAAAATTTTAAAATAGCCATTTTGTTCAACGTAGTTGAAACGTACAGACGTTGTGTCTTCGAGGTTGACAACTCCCCCTCCCCACACGCCTCAGGGCAAGGGTTGTAAGTTATGCCTTGGGGGCATCTAAGGTTTTTGTAGAGAGAGTGGCCATAAAGACTTTGATGGGCTTATTGGATTTGTAATCAGTATTTATAAGGCTCTTCTTAAGAGTCAAAGTGATTTGAGGGCAGATACCCCCTCCCAACACACACGTCGTATTTTCCAGAAAAACACCTCATATAAATTTTAAGATGGCAATTTTTTGTCAAATAAAGTTTGAAAGGGTTTATTCAATTGGAAACTAAAAAAGCTAGTGTCCTCTTTAATACTCGGAAGTGATAGGAGGGTAACGAGCCCCCTTGTTGCTTATCACTTCCCCAAACATTTCCAATCAAAATTTAGACATAGCTATTTTGCTTGACGTAGTTTGAAGGACCGGAAATTATGTCTTTGAGGATTGTAATTCCCCTCCAAATCCCTCAGTGCAACGGTTTTAAGCTATGACCCAAGGATATATAAGTTTCAAACAGTTCGTGGTAACAAACGATAGTAAAGAGTGACCCAGCTCAATAGTATCCGAAACTCTAAAAAATGGAATTTTGATACCAATAGGTACATCAAAAGAATTGCAGTTTAATGCTGATTTTATATATGTAAGTTTCATCAAGATTAGTCGTACCCATCAAAAGTTACGAGCCTGAGAAAATTTTCCTCATTTTGGAAAATAGGGGAAAACACCCCTTAAAGGTCATACAATCTTAACAAACATCACACCATCAGATTCAGCGTATCAGAGAATCCTATTGTAGAAGTTTCAAGCTCCTATCTACAAAAATGTGGAATTTCCAATTTTTTGCCAGAAGACAGATCACAGATACGTGTTTATTTGTTTTTTTTCTTGTTTTTTCTTTCTTGTTATTTTCCCAGGGGTGATCGTATCGACTCAGTGGACCTAGAATGTCGTGAGAGGGCTCATTATAATGGAAATTAAAACTTCTAGTGCCCTTTTTAAGGGACCAAAAAAATTGGAGGGCACCTAGGCCCCCTCCCACGCTCATTTTTTCCCCAAAGTCACCAGATCAAAATTCTGAGATTGTCATTTTATTCACCAAAAAAATAGTAAAAAAAATCTAATAACTATGTCTTTGGGGACGACTTACTCCCCCACAGTCCCCGTGGGAGGGGCTGCAAGTTACAAACTTTGACCTGTGTTTACATATAGTAATGGCTATTGGGAAATTTACAGACGTGTTCAGGGGGATTTTTTGGTTCGGGGGGGGGGAGGTTGATGGGGGGTTACGTGGGAGGATGTTTCCATGAAGGAAGTTATCATGGGGGAAGAGAATTTCAATCAAGGGGGCGCAGGATTTTCTAGTATTATTCAAAAAAAGACAATGAAAAAATAAATTTGATAAGTTTTTTCAACTGAAAGTAAGGAGCATCATTAAAACATGGAACGAACAGAAATTGTTACGCATATGAGGGGTTTACCTCCTCGTAATACCACGCTCTTTAAGCAAAAGTATACTTAGTAATTTCAAGTATTTATTCTACGGCCTTTGTGATTCCGGGGTCATTCCTAAGGAACTTGGACAAAATTTAAGCTTTAGTGTAAAGAGCGAAGTATTGAAGAGGGAGTACGCAATAAAAATCTACGAATATGGAAATTCGTTACGCAAGTTAGTTTATAAGTTACGTATATTTTTTACTAATGAAAACGTTCCTAAGAAATTAAAAGTTTTAGTTGCCTTTTTAAGCAATCTAAAAATTGGAGGGCAACTAGGCTTACTCCCTCGTTCCTTTTTTTCTCAAAATATTCTGATTAAAGCTATGAGAAAGCTATTTAGCCAAAAAAAAATTAATATGCAAATTTCGTTTTAATTGTTAATGTGCGGTTAGCCAAGATCAAACCATGCATTAATTCAAAAACTTTCACAAATTAAATAAAAAACCAAGTTTTTTTAACTAAAAGTAAGGAGCGACATTAAAACTTAAAACGAACAGAAATTACTCCGTACATGAAAAGGGCTTTTCCTCCTTAACGCCCCGCTCTTTACGCTAAAGCATTTTACTATTTTAAAAAGTAGAGTTAAGAGAAAGAGTCAAACTTTAGCGTAAAGAGCGGAGTGTTGAAGAGGAAAAGCCCTTTTCATATACGGAGTAATTTCTGTTCGTTTTAAGTTTTAATGTCGCTCCTTATTTTAGTTTTTAAAAAAAACTTGTTTTCTTTTATTTAATCTTATAGAAGGGATGGTGTTATAAGCTTCGGAGAGGCTCATTGGATCATTTGGAAATCTGAATTTTAAGTGTCCTTTTTAAGAGTAAAAATGATCGTAGGGTAGCCCCTCCCCCGCGTTACATTATCTCCAAATGCATCCGATAGAGATTTTGAGACAGCTATTTCTTCAAAAATAGTTCAAATATCATATAAAAAGCCTTTTGGAGTGGACATAACCCCCCAAAGTCTGTGGATAAGAGCTGTAAGTTATGCTCCGAGGGGCATGTAAGTTTTTCTGGAAGGAATGGTCTTGTGAACTTTAGAAGAGGCTCGTTGATTGGAAATACATAGTTCTAGTTCCCTTTTAAGAGTCAAACGTGATGGAGGGAAAATAGCCCTCTCTTCCCAGACTTCCTCTTTTCCCCAAACGAATTTGACCGAAGGTGTGTGCCATTTTGTAACCCATAGTCCAAAGAGAATAAAACAGTGTCTTCAGTAATCAACTATAAAGAATATTTAGGTGGATATTCAACTAAATCAAAACAAACTATGAGCATGTGGACTTTCAAATAGGTTACTAAGCAATATCGTAAAAATAACATATCAAAAAGTTAGACCTTTCATAATAAATTGTGGGGGATTTTAAAATAGTCAGAATACACCATATGTCACTGTATACTGTAGAATCATTCCCTATCTCAACCATTATACAAAGGCGGATGAAGATGAAAGGGCTCCGGAGAACGTAGAAACATAAGCGACATTAGATTTTTTCTCAGATTGACAAGTCATATTTCTCTTGAACGCTTATTATATCAGATATGAGGATTGTATTAAAAAGAGTGTAAGCGTATCCAGGCCGTCAAAAAGTATAGATAGAATATTTTGGAAATGAAATCAAGTTTTATCTTTCAGGTCAACTTGAGGAGGTATAAAATTAAATAAAATAATACTATTTGTATTAGAATTGAAATTTGTTGAGAAAATTTCCCGCAACACACAAATAATAAGCCAAATTATCGATTTCTTATAAAAACAAACCAAAAAACATAAATATTATCTTTTCATGAAAAAGACCATGTCAACAAAAAACGAAGAGAAACTGTTTTAATTTTTTCACAAAATAAGGTTTTCAAAGAAAAGCAAATAGCTCTATTAAGCCCAAAATTAGTAGAAATGAAGTTAAGTAATTTTTCGAGCGTAAAACTACCATAAATCACTATCAATAAATAAATGATGCTAAAAAAGAACAAAAATTACAAAAAATGGCCGACTGAAACTCAAAACGAGCAAAATTTAACATTAGTAGGGCCGATAACCCCCTCGGCTTCTCAAGACCAGAACGTAATTGTAGAGACTAGAACTCTACTGGAAAAGATGCTATAAATGTTTTCCCTTTTATGACCCTTGGTATTTACCAAGTGACATATAGTGATCGCAAATTCTGTTGGTCTCTTGGTCTGTCCTGGTTTCGCTAGTTCGGGTACTTCCAGATAAGCTAGGAAGATGGAATTCGGCGAACGTATCAGGGACCAAACCAGATTAAATTAAAGATAGTCATTTACCCGATTCGGCCATCTGGAAGGGGGAGGGGGGTAGTTAATCCGAAAAATTAGAAAAAATAGGGTATTTTGCTCTTATTTTAAATCCGGTGACATTGAGGGGAGTTGGAGGGTGAAACCTGAAATCTTGGAAAACGCTTAGAGTGGAGAGATCGGGAAGAAACTTGGTGGGAAAACAAACACAAATCCTAGATACGTGATTGATATAACCGGAAATGATCCACTCTCTTTGGGGGAGTTGGGGGGAGGGTTAATTCTGAAAAATTAGAAAAATGAGGTATTTTTAATTTACGAAGAAGAGATCGGGTCTTAATGAAATTTCATACTTAAAAGGACCTCGTAACTCAAATCTCTTAAACTAAATCCGGACCGGATCCTATGTCCTAGGGGGGACTTGGAGGGAGACTGGAAATCTTGGAAAACGCATAGAGTGGACAAATCAGGATGAAACTTGGTCAATTTTTACTGATAGTGTAGTGCAAATTGAGGGTCACATTATCTACAATACAATGTAATTGCACTTTTATTATATCTCTTTGTGGAGTCAAAATACTATTTTCGCTCATATTGTAATATTCACGTGTCTCAATTTGCTTATTCGAAGCAGTGTCACACACAGTCTTCTCAAAAAAAAATTCATAAGCTTATAATCATAGTAGCCATTGATTTCACAATGATGAAGTAGAAAGTATATTCTCTTTTTATTTCAACAATTGATGTGTAGACTGGGTTCTTCATCCCAAATAAATTTAAAACCGCGACGATATCGGTGTCTTAGAAATAAAACAAAATCACGTTTAGGGTTTTTCCAATCATACCGGGGCATATTTTCCCGTTGATTAGACTTATCAGAGTGAAAATTAGAGCATAGGAGAATCTTTAGTGTGAGAGTCATCAACCTATTCAAGACAAAAATTGGAATCCTTAATCTGTGCAAATTAAATGGATTATTATAATCTAAAATTTTCGTCGTATTCATCTACACTATACAGTGCAGTTCTGACATGACGACCAACTGCGAAATGTATACAAACATAGTAGAGATGTGTAGAGCATTTTTTTGCTGTGGACTCTTGAACTGCCAATTAGAAAGTAAATATTATCTCTATGAATACTCTTATAGTCCAGATACCCGATGAAGCTTCTCGTCTTTAGAGTCGAAATGGATTAGCAACAAACATCGTTGACCTCCAAAACCAGTTAGGGAGTTAGCAACTCCAAACGTTCTGTATTAATACCTACCTGTGTGCTCGGAAGTATTATGATATTTTGAGGGGATACTAAAATTATTTTTACGTGCGGAGGTTTCCCACTAGGGAAGCATCTTGGAGAACACCTTTAGGAAACAAATTTTGAAGCAAAACGGCTCGAGGCACAAAAGTAATAGGGCTGTTGTAGGATCTACAATCCCTATACTGCTTTTGTAGAGTCCTAGTTTTGTAAGACCCAGAATAGCTTCATCGAGGCTTTAACATACCTAAAGACATCGAAATAAATTTGCCCCCTAGAATCAGCTTAGGTTTTTCTTATCCCTGATTTTTGAAGTCTTTTCTATTTAATTTAAAGAATAAACTCAAATAAAGTGTATGGTGAATCTACAATTTAAACACACCAAATGGCAGCCAAGCAAAAAAAGGAAACGTGGGTGAAAAATCAGCTAAAAAAAATCAAAAACCCAAAATCTTAAGAAGGTCTCGCTTGCTTTTGAAAGTTTAGTTGTCTCGCTTACTTTTGAAGGTTTAGATATTGTTAATGTTTGAATTTCTACTGACGACAATCACTGTATATCTTGTTTGTCTGTTTTCACGGCTCAAAATGGCCGTGAATAAAATGTGATACATGCCTTAAGACTTCACAATCTTAAAAGAACAGAACGAACAACACTCTTATAAGATTTAGAGTTCTAATAGAGTACTATTAGAGTACTATTTGTTCTATTAGAGTACTAACACACTTAAGATAGGTCTAGGGGCATAATTTGTTTTAATTTTGTGTTCTTGCTACTTTAATGCAGCAAAATGAGGAATATTATTATTTACATAACTTAAAAACACTTTCAGCCGAAAAAAATACACAAATTAAAAATACTCTTTAGCATTATTAGTGTGCAGAAGTAACAGTTTCTCCCTTTATACGGATCATTTTGATGGATTTTGCCTTAAGAAGCACAGGAAATGTAATAGGAGACCACAGAATCAAACGGTGAGGAAAGACTCATCTTGACTTTGATTATACTGACTATTTAAGCATTCTAGATGAAAATGTGAAGAAAATGAATGGACTTTTAAAGGTTTTGCAAGTTCAGGGTGCTAGAATAGGTCTGAAAATAAATGTTAAGAAAACGTCAGTAAGTAAAAGTCAGTAAGGCTAGGAATAAGTGAAAATGAAAAGTTGTCGCTGGGCAACGAAATGATTGATGAGGTGAACAGCTTCACTTATCTTAGTAGTATTGTTAGTAAAGGTGGTGAGAGCAGTGAAAATGTTAAAAGTAGAATAGCCAAGGCTCAGGGTGTTTTTTCACAGTTAAAAAAGTTTGGAAGAACAGGAAGATAAGTGTGCAAACAAAGATTAGAATATTGGAAGCTGCAGTGATGACAGGTGTCAAGTATGGCTCTGTAACAAGAGCGCTCTGAATACCAGATGAATATTTGCTTGATGTTTCCTAGAGAAATTGCCTACAGATTGTTCTGGGCACTTGACTGACCGTGTTTCAAACCATAGGCTGTGTGAAAATTAAGATTCAATTCCGCTTTCCAAGATTATAACGAGAGAGAGGTTGAGATGGTTAGAGTACTTTCTGTGGATGAAAGATGATAGATTGCCAAAGATTGTCCTTTTTCGTGAACCGTCTAGGGCTAACCGGAAAGCAGGTCGTCCGTGGTTGGGGTGGAAAGATGTCATAAAGAATGATTTGAAGCAAATGAGAACTTCCTGGGAGAGTATAAAGAGGGAGGCTTTGAATAGATTGGGATGGAGGAGGAGCGTGCTTAGCTGTGTTTGCCTTATGTGGCTGGGTACGTTTGGTGAGTTATTAGAGGTGGTAGTAGTAGTAAAAGTACCACACAACAATCTTCAAATATTTCTTAAGGAATCGACTCACTTGACGAATATGAAGCCTCCATATTTTTGAGCCATCATAGCTTATGGCATATTTAGAACTTTTTGGCACCACCCGTCGATGAATACTGAATACCGTTTGGTCTTCTGCTTTCATCCAAACAACCTGAAAAGTAAATTTATGCTTCATGAAGATCATCTGATGAAGGATCTAATACTACATAGTGGTTTATGAGACACTCTTGTATAGAACTACCAAGCGCTACCTTCTCGACTACCTATGATGAGATAGTATATTAGAATTGGTTGAATTGATAAAAACGTCTCACTGATAAGTAACTGTAACTCTTATGTCTTTGACGACACATTTAGGAACCACACTTTAATACTTATAGTCATATAGAAATTGAGAGACACTTTGGTATAGATATGCCAGATTTTACGTTCTCGACAATCTTGATTAATATTGCCTGCAAAACGATGTCAGAATTGATTAGGTAGATCGAAAAACCACGCCAATTACCAGAAATCAGCTTGGAGCTTCATTGTCCTTTATGAAACCATTATATGAACAAGTGATAAAAATAAATGATCAACACAAAATACAGATTTTCAAACACAAAAGTATTAGAGACACTTCGCTAAATATCCATCAAACATCCCGTTTTTAACTGCTTATGGTAAGATAGCCTGTATAGCCCCTATCCGAATTGATTTAATGTATTTGAAACGCCACACTGGTAGATGGTATGAGCATAGAGCTGGTCTTTCATTGACAAAAAACTATCTGGGCAGCAAATAAAACTAACCGAGCAACTGTAAAACACTTATTATCAATCACAGAATTATATGAGACATTTCGCTATAGATGCATCAAACATCGTGTTTTCAACTACTTATTATATGATAGCCAGTATAGCACCTATCAGGATTGATTTTAATATATTTGAAACGCTACACTCGTCAGTTGGTATCAGCCTAGAGCTGATCTCTGATTGACAAAAAGAAATGCACAATGGTAGCTGATAAAACTAAAGGAGCAACACTAAAACACTTATTATCAAACACAGAAGTATATGAAGCAGTTCGTTATAGATGCATCAAATAGTACATTTTCTACTATGCATAGCACATATCAGAATTGATTTTAGCTTGTTGAAAATGTCGTACTCAACAACTGGAATCAGCCTAAAGCTGAGCTGAATGCTGTAAATGAGTCAAACATCATGTTTCGACTACCCAAATTAAGATAGCTTTATAAGGATTGACCTTAAATAAATTCAAAAAGCCACACTGATCAGCAGTAATCAGCCTTGAGCTACACAATCCTTAACGACACATTTATATGAATAGCTGATAACTCTAAATGAACAATACTAAAATACTTGCAATCACAAATATAAGTACAGAAAATACTTCGCTATAGATGTACTAAACATTAGCTTTTTGACAACCTATGATAAGAATCAGCAAAAATGAGCTTGAATCTTGATTATCCTCGTTGAAGTTTTTATATCAGTAACAGAAAAAGGTAAATTGTTTTTAATTTGCTTAACACAGTACAAAGAAGTATATAAGGCACCTTGCAACCAAACGTCCAAATGACCAACGTCCAAATCACTTTATGACCAAACGTCATATTTTAAACTACCTATGAGATAGTCGGTATAGCAAAATTGGAACAATGCTTGCATTTTATATTTTTTTTTATTTCTCAAAGTGTGTAGATACATATGAAAAGTCTTTCCTGAAAGGTCCTCCTTTTATCTCTGTACAGGTGAGAATTTGAACAAAAGTCTACGGGCCAATCTTTAAACACCCCAATTAGAAGCAATCTATCTTTTCCCCATATCCATATTTTCCCTGCTCAATCCAAATTCATTCTGTCAAATTATCTATCCCAAAGGTATTATCTATTGCAACTAGCCCCAGTGACCGCTTTCAAAAAACACCGCAAAGGTAAAAAAAAAAAATCTGTGTGTTGAAAATTTAATGTAAGACGCACTTTTTGAGGCTTAAGAAACCAACTCCTTCAACAAGAATATCTACTTATTCCGCCCCCCCCCCTCTATTAGCTGGTACGCTAAAAGAAAATGAAAAAAAGGGAGACAGAAGGAGAAAAGGAAGACTGTTTTCCTAAATTAGTGATTAATATAGACCAGCACTTGAATGAGGCCTTAACCCTACTCGTCCATACAATCACATAGGTCAAACAGCATAACCTTACACAATCAACCATAAAGAATAAACCATGGACAGGAAGTCATGTCGGCAATAAGTATAAGTCGTCATTTATCAAACAATAAAAACAGTAAAGACAAATAATTCAGAGGCAACAACCCAACACAAGGGCTCATCAGGAGAATACACTTGCCTATATATATATATAAATATATATATATATATATATATATATATATATATATATATATATATATATATATATATATATATATATATATATATATATATATATATATATATATATATATATATATATATATATTATATATATATATATATATATATATATATATATATATATATATATATATATATATATATATATATATGTATAAAAGCCATTATGTAAGATACGGAAAAAATCAGAAATTTGATTTCAATAAGAAATAAATCCATATGCAGTTAAATCTTTTTTGGTTGTAGTGGGTGCTAAACTTAAAGTGAAGAAACAGGTAAAGAAAAAAAAAAGAAAAAGTAAAACACATATAGTACAAAAAGGCCTTGATTTACGGACAAACAGTGTTGCAAAACTCAACTACTTTGTTTTCTTGTTTATTTTCTGATTCAATGTCGCAAAACTGACGAAAATTTGGCAAAATTCTAAAAGCTTCTGTTCTATAAGAAAGTTTTAACAGCAAAAAAAAATCTTGAAAACTGTGGTTTTTAAGCTATTAGTAGAGCTAAGATTTTTTACATGATGTAAAAAATACTTATATTTTGATGGCCTTGGTGCTTTGAGCTCTGATTCAGCATTGACAAATGGACAAGGTCAAATATATACTTATCTTTGCTATTAATTCTTCATTATTTTTAAGGGGAAAAAATTCATATTTTCAAGGTACAACACAGCGTCATCATAAAAGTAATTAGGTTAATTCCGTCATTTTATAGTTCTAAACTTGCTTTCGCAACAATATCTCATATCTTGTTCGCCTGCTGAATTGCAAACCACTTAAAAAAAAGGCAGCTGTCTACCATTTTTTACAACGTCCTAATAAAGACGATTAATTTTTCCTCTCTTAGACTGCTGACAACTGTAATTCCAAGGGGTGGATCCCAAATTTCCGAAGAATGTCATCTTAAGGACTTTATATTAATCAATTATCTTCAGGATACACAAATTGTATGTTTGCAGAACATAAATAACTTTAAGTTGCTAAAAATATTCAGATAAACGGGATTCATAACAGTTTTACGGGGTTTGGAAACACGTGGCAAGAAACTAAGATTTGTCTCAGTGATAAGTAAGCGCCATTTGTCTATAGTTGATGTATATATATATATATATATATATATATATATATATATATATATATATATATATATATATATATATATATATATATATATATATATATATATGTATATATATATATATATATATATATATATATATATATATACTAGCTGTTGGGGTGGCGTTTCGCGCCATCCCAACACCTAGTTGGTGGGGGCACTTCGTGCCCCCCAAGCCCCCCTCGCGCGTAAGTCGTTACGCGCCACTGTAGTTGTGTCCCTGTGTCCCACCTGTGAATATAAATGGATATATATATATATATATATATATATATATATATATATATATATATATATATATATATATATATATATATATATATATATATATATATATATATATATTAACTACGTAAAACTTGCGAATATACAACATTCTTTGCTGTCCCATTGTCTGTCCATATAAATAGATTGTCAGGTTTACCGACTCTTGAACAGTCGGTTCAAGAGTTTTCGGTTTCATTGTTTTCCAACAATTTTTCCAAACAATCCGTATTCAGGTCTATACCGTATTGTTCTAACGATTGCCTTTGAGCTTTGTTGATGGTGATTGCTAATCTAACATTCCCAGTGTCCCCGTCGTCATTTATATATCCCCCTGTGCCTCCGGCGTCCCCGTTGTAGTTGTGCCCCTGTGTCCTGGTTGTCATTTATATTCCCTGTGTCCCGGTCGTCATTTGTGTCCCGGTCGTCATTTATGTCCCGGTATCCCAGTCTGTAATTTCTCTTTGAGTGTCCCGGTCGTCATTTATATTCCCTCTGTCCCGGTATCCCGGTTGTCATTTGTGTCCCGGTCTGTAATTTCTCTTTGAGTGTCCCGGTCGTCATTTATATTCCCTGTGTCCCGGTTTTCTTTTTTAGTTTTTCTTGTTTTGTTTTTTTCTTTTTTAGTTTTTTCTGTTTTTAGTTTTTTCTTCTTTTAATTTTTTTTCTTTTTTAGTTTTTCTTTTTCTTTAGTTTTGTAGCTCTTTTAGCTTTTTTCTTTTTAGTTTTTGCCTGATGAAGTACAGTCGTAAAAATTTATGATTATCACATGAGAATGGTAGAAAGGACCCTGTTCTATGATAAATTTGCCCTTTTACTTTGAAAGTAGGCATAAATTAATCTTGATTTTCGATTTGGGCACCAAACGACGTCATTTGGAAACTAGAGTTATATTTCCTGATGTTTGACAAAAAAAACGCTTAGATTCTGACGTAGTTCCAATAAGCAAAGTCTTCAATGACTCTGGGGGTGCAGCCAGTTGAGGAAGTTTAACTTTTCCTGAAGCGCAACACATTCCCATTGTTTCACCATTATATTTCAAGGCCTTGCAGTAGGGACAAATTTTAGACATAGTCCCGATTTGAACACATCTACTACAATCATCGACTGGGCTGTACCTGAATGCCATGCGATAATTTTCACGTTGCTCTTGTGATTCCTCGGTACGCTTTCTTTTGGCATTATCTCTTGAAGCCGCAAGCCTGTTTTCACGTTGCTCTTGTGACTCCTCAACACGACTTCTTTTTTTACTTTCTCTTTCAGCCGCAAGTCTGGTTTCGCATTGCTCTGGTAGTTACTCGACACGCCTTCGTTGACGTAAATTGCACATTCCTAATCTGGCCCTTTCTCTTTGAACCGCAAGCCTGGTTTTGCTTTTTGGTAACATTCTATCTTTTTCAATGTTTTTCAATTTGTCAATGTTCATTTTAACATTGACAGTTGAAAAATCTTCACGTGCCAAGCATGCTAAAGCTCAACAATTTATAATAAACCTCAAAATTTTAAGTATCTGTTTTAAGGTTTTTGAATTACTTTAATCTATTGTCAAAATTTATATAGATATTTATGCAATTCCCAGTTTTTACATTTTTAGTTTCAGTTTTCTTTTTCTTCTTTATTTTTCAGACGTCATATCCAAACCCTCAACACAAAAATACATACAACTTATTTTTAATAATCACGTATACATCACTTTCAAGTTGTTTGGTTTGTTTTACCTTGGCTTGTCTTTCGTCACTATAAAATACATATCGCCGAACCTTTGTTTTTTTTAACTAAAATAAAACTTGCGAATATACAACATTCTTCGCTGTCCAATTGTCGCTGCATATAAATAGATTGTCAGGTTTACCGACCCTCGAACAAGCAACGTACAATTGCCCATGGGAAAAACAATCAGTATTAAGATCTATACCACATTTTTCTAATGATTGACCTTGAGCTTTGTTAATGGTGATTGCAAATGCTAATCGAATTGGGAATTGCAATCTTTTAAATTGAAAAGGCAGATCCGTTGGAATCATGGGAAGGCGAGGAATAAGAACAGCCTCACCCTCAAAAGGCCCTGTCAAGATTGTGGCCTCTATTAGGTTTTCCATTGTTTTTTTTTTACGGCAAGTCGCGTGCCATTGTAAAGCTTTGGTGGGTTGATATTTCTTAAAAGTATTATTGGTACGCCTATTTTTAGTTGTAGCACGTGTGGTGGAAACCCTGAAAGATCCACGGAATTTAAAAATTCAGATGGATAATTAACCGCTTCATTTGGTTCCAAAACTGTGTCGACTGACTTGTAAAGGACTGCCTGGTCTCGAATCTTGGTCAAAACAATATTGTTGATTTCGTGGACGTTTATATTTTTGGGTGCAAGAATCGCTATTTCACTTAACCATTTATTATTTTTATAATTGTTTAGAATATTCGGAAATACTTTTTCAATCAATTCATTTTTGGACGTCACTAAATTACAGAAATCAGCAGGTAGTTGTATACGTCCTGAAATTGAGTCTACTGGGAGCTTTCCGTTTCCAATTGCCAGCAATTGATCTGAAAATGTTTGACCAGAGTCATCGTTTTGCAATCGGACACGCATATTTGTAGTTAATTTTAATGTTTTTACGTGTGCCCATGAATTTGAATTTTTCTGGCAAGCATTCATTTCGTCTGCAGGGGTTGATCTAGGTATTATACGTAATGTTTGCCTGAAATCTCCCGCAAATAAGTTTGCATTGTTGCAATACTTTACCCATCCCAGATGATTTGTAAATATTGCACGTGGGAGTTTCTGTAGAATGCAAATTCAGAGGCAATTTCAAAGCGGAATGAGCAGTTCTTCCACCAGGCAGAAACGTTGCGGCTATTCCGGACGACGCAATTGCCAACGCTATATCATTTTTTGATCGAATTGATGCCAGAATCAGTTTTATCACAAACGTTTTACCAGTACCTCCTGGCGAATCCAAAAAGAAAATTTCTCCAACGTTGTTATCGACACAATGCATTATCGTATCATAAATGTCTTTTTATTCCGACGTTAACTTGGAAATGTTATTTTGTACATACGACAATAGATCACTCGTAGTGTAACTTTGTTCACGATCCAATTCTAAACATGTCGAAACACCAGCGGTACGATTAGGTGAAGGCATTCCCAAATCCTGAAGAGGTTTGTTTGCCATACACACGCACAAATCTTCTATAATAACTAAAGTGTAGTTATAAATTTCTGATGTAAAATCAAAAGTCATATCTGACGTCTCTAACGGTTTTCGATGGAGTATATCTTCGGATATTTTCGATTTATATTTTCCCCATAACTCTATAGGAGCTGAAGGAGAGCAAGTTGTTAGAATGATTCCAAACAATGCACGAATTTGACATGGAGTTGACGTTTTGCACGGGTCATTGATGCAGTTATCCCACTGTTGTCATTCTCCAATAAATTCAGAGCTTGGCATGCACTACGGTAAGTGTCATGTATAGTACCGTTTAGCCTACAGTTCTCAAATACTCAAAGGACGTCGGACCGGGTACATTCAACAAAAGCAGGCGTAGAAAGAAGCATTCATGTTGATTGGGGTGAACGGTGTAAAGTCTTCCTATCGTAGTATCTTTGAAGATGGTAGGTTGGCCGTCGACTGACTTACCCTGTTTTCGACGTTCAAATACTTTACTTTTGTATTCCACGTGTAATACGAAGGCACTTCAGTATACAGCAGTTTTTTAGCAAAAGAATAATTTTTGCATAGCGAAAAGAAAGCAGTTAACTTTGTATTCGGTGGATTCAGGGCTCTTTGTTGCACGTTGGATTCCGAAAAATAAACACGTTGACCATTCTGTAAATGTACCGCTAAGTGAACAACAGCTGGACTACGTTCATGTATCGGAAATGAAAGAATTCACCAAACAGCTTCATTACTGCTTATGTATCTTCCAGCCTGATATTGTACGATTTCGTCGATATCTTTGATTTCGGACTGCAAGCCAAAAACTGCCTTGTCACTCCCTTTGTTGACGTATTTACATATGTATTTGATTGCCTTTACAGAGTTACAGTATTCAACGTTTATATGTGCATTTAATGTTTTTGATAATAATGGGGAATATGGAACAACCCACTGGTTATCTACTTCGATGGTGGTACCGTTACGCTTCTTTATTATTGCTATTTTACGCCATCTTCAGTAGATTTTCTTCTATATTGTGGGTAACCATCATTGCCAGTAATTGTGTTGGGTACTAAAGGTCGAGGATAGTGTTTTGTGCACCTTCCTTCGGCCATGCATGGTGAATTTTCGTTCAGTGCACCGCAAGGTCCATGTATCATATGTTTTACAACAATATCATACAACCCCTTATCGACATTTTCATCAGGTATTTCAGCAGAAATCACATCATCAATTTCGTTAGAAGTAATTTTATAATGTAGCCAGATTGGTATATGTGCGTGTGGCAATCCTCGTTTTTCCACATTTCCATTTTTTTACCATTGAATTTCAAGGCCTTGCAATTGGGACAAATTTTAGACATAGTCCCGATTTGAACACATCCACTCAAGCTATAATCATCGACTGGGATGTACCTGAATGCCAGGCGATAATTTTCAGGTTGATCTTGTGGTTCCTCGGCACGCTTTCTTTTCTTACTTTCTCTATCAGCCGTAAGCCTGTTTTCTTGCTGTTCTTGTGATTCCTTGCTGGTAATGTTTGCCTGAAATCTCCCACAAATAAGTTTGCATTGTTGCAATACTTTACCCATCCCAGATGATTTGTAAATATTGCACGTGGGAGTTTCTGTAGAATGCAAATTCAGAGGCAATTTCAAAGCGGAATGAGCAGTTCGTCCACCAGGCAGCAACGTTGTGGCTATTCCGGAGGACGCAATTGCCAACGCTATATCATTTTTTGATCGAATTGATGCCAAAATCAGTTTTATCACAAACGTTTTACCAGTACCTCCTGGCGCATCCAAAAAGAAAATTTCTCCAACGTTGTTATCGACACAATGCATTATCGTCTCATAAATGTCTTTTTGTTCCGACGTTAACTTGGAAATGTTATTTTGTACATACGACAATAGATCACTCGTAGTGTAACTTTGTTCACGATCCAATTCTACACATGTCGAAACAGCAGCGGTACGATTGGGTGAAGGCATTCCCAAATCCTGAAGAGGTGTGTTTGCCATACATACGCACAAATCTTTAATATTAGCTAAAGTGTAGTTATAAATTTCCGTTGTAAAATCAAAAGTCATATCTGACATCTCTAACCGTTTTCGATGGAGTATATCTTCGGACATTTTCGATTTATATTTTACCCATAACTCTGTAGGAGCTGAAGGAGAGCAAGTTGTTAGAATGATTCCAAACAATGCACGAATTTGACTTGGAGTTGACGTTTCGCATGGGTCATTGATGCAGTTATCCCACTGTTGTCATTCTCCAATAAATTCAGAGCTTGGCATGCACTACGGTAAGTCACATGTATAGTACCGTTTACAGTTCTCAAATACTCAAAGGACGTCGGACCGGGTACATTCACAAAAGCAGGCGTAGAAAGAAGCATTCATGTTGATTGGGGTGAACGACGTAGAGTCTTCCTATCGTAGTATCTTTGAAGATGGTAGGTTGGCCGTCGACTGACTTACCCTGTTTTCGACGTTCAAATACTTTACTTTTAGTATTCCACGTGTAATACGAAGGCACTTCAGTATAGAGCAGTTTTTTTTACAAAAGAATCATTTTTGCATAGCGAAAAGAAAGCAGTTAACTTTGTATCCGTTGGATTCAGGGCTCTTTGTTGCACGTTGGATTCCGAAAAATAAACACGTTGACCATTCTGTAAATGTACCGCTAAGTGAACAACAGCTGGACTACGTTCATGTATCGGAAATGAAAGACTTTGCCAAACAGCTTCATTACTGCTTATGTATCTTCCAGCCTGATATTGTACGATTTCGTCGATATCTTTGTTTTCGGCTGCAAGCCAAAAACTGCCATGTCACTGCCTTTGTTGACGTATTTACATATGTATTTGATTGCCTTTACGAAGTTACAGTATTCAATGTTTATATGTGCATTAAATGTGTTTGATAATAATGGGGAATATGGAACAACCCACTGGTAATCTAATTCGATGGTGGTACCATTACGCTTCTTTATTATTGCTGTTTTACCGCCATTTTCAGTAGATCTTCTTCTATATTGTGGGTAACCATCATTGCCAGTAATTGTGTTGGGTACTAGAGGTTGAGGATAGTGCTTTGTGCACCTTCCTTTGGCCATGCATGGTGAATTTTCGTTCAGTGCACCGCAAGGTCCATGTATCATATGTTTTACAACAATATCATACAACCCCTTATCGACATTTTCATCAGGTATTTCAGCAGAAATCACATCATCAATTTCTTTAGAAGTAATTTTATAATGTAGCCAGATTAGTATATGTGCGAGTGGCAATCCTCGTTTTTCCACATTCCCATTGTTTCACCATTAAATTTCAAGGCCTTGCAATAGGGACAAATTTTAAACATAGTCCCGATTTGAACACATCCACTCAAGCTATAATCATCGACTGGACTGTACCTGAATGTCAGGCGATAATTTTCAGGTTGCTCTTGTGATTCCTTGGCACGCTTTCTTTTCTTACTTTCTCTATCAGCCACAAGCCTGTTTTCTTGCTGTTCTTGTGAATCCTCGGCACGCTTTCTTTTCTTACTTTCTCTATCAGCAGCAAGTTTTTTGGCAGAGACTCTTTGAGCAGCTTTCTCGGCTGTTGCCATTGTATGTTCTTCAGTCACTTTACAATTAAACATTTTTCCGTGAACGAATGTATTAAATACCTTTAATGACGTCATCGTCATAACAAACATGACGACAACTAACTTCATGACGACATGACATGATGACATGACGTCACTCGACAGACACACAGACAACTTATTTTTATATATATAGAAGATATATCACTTTACATATTTTATAATTCAATTCAAGCAGGGGTGTTGTTCTTTACAAACAATTCTGAAGCGGGGCATCAGATTTGCATTTACAGTGACTTGATAATACTGTAAATTACTTAGGCAGGCCAAATAGCATTGTTGATTAATATCTAGCAAAGGATTACACACATATGACAATAGAATATATGCAGATCAATACAGTCCGAGAACTTTCATATAAAGACGTTCTCGGTTTAGATGACCTGATTGACCTGGCTGAAAAAAAATTAAAAAGCTTACTAAAGCGACGAGGACGTGCTTAGACGCTTTTTGACAGTCGAGTTGAATTAAATATATTTCGCTAGTAATGACAAAGATTGCAGTCGGATCGAACATTCGTCTTAAGTAAGATACGAGTGTTGTGGATCATTTTTGTTGTACAAACCCTCGCCAAATAGTGAAAAAAATATTCGATTTTGTACTGAAAAATCATATCAAAAATGATCAAAGTTGCCAAACATCCACTTGATAGAAAAGTTAACAGCATGACGGATGTGAAACCTAAAACAAAATGACGCAATTTTGGTAGTGTTTTTCTTTTCATACCAGAGAAAAGTAGAATTTAGTGGACGGACGTCATCTTCCGTCAGTTCAGTTGACTTACTGAAGAGTTTGGGCTAAAGACTTTTAAGGTTACTTATATGTTATAGCGTCGATGTTAATTTCTTCATCAATTGACGCACTATAGAACTGATTTCTTCGTTAGTTTTTTTCAGCTTAGCGTGAGACAAACAAAGATAAGTGACAGAATAGATGGGAAATATATAATTTGGGCTATTTATTTACCTATTAGGGGGATGGGTACTTTATCCCCCCCCCCAGTGTGCAAATACATAGCCCAAATTTGTTTCTAAAGTATTATAGTTCTATCATATTTTGTGATATTTCAGTAGGATTAGTCAAACAGTTCGTGGTAACGAACTGTAGTAAGGAGCGACCCGGCTCAATAGTAACCAAAACTCTAAAAAAAGAAATTTTGATACCAATAGCTACATCAAAAGAATTGCATTTTAATGATGATTTTCAATATATAAGTTTCATCAAGTTTAATCTTACCCATCAAAAGTTACGAGCCTGAGAAAATTTACCTTATTTTCAAAAATAGGGGGAAACAACCCTTAAAGGTCACAGAATCTTAACGAAAATCACACCATCAGATTCTGCGTATCAGAGAACCCTATTGTAGAAGTTTCAAGCTCCTATCTACAAAAATGTGGAATTTTGTAATTTTTGCCAAAAGGCAGATCACGGATGCGTGTTTTATTTGTTTGTTTTTTTTTGTTTTTTTCCCAGGGTTGATCATATCAACCCAGTGGTCCAAGAATCTTGCGAGAGGGCTCATTCTAACGGAAATGAAAAGTTCTTGTGCCCTTTTTAAGTGACCAAAAAATTGGAGGGCACCTAGCCCCCCTCCCACGCTAATTATTTTGCCAAAGTCACCGGATCAAAATTCTGAGATATCCATTTTATTCAGCGTAGTCAAAAAACCTTATAACTATGTCTTTGGGGACGACTTACTCCCCCAGAGTCCTCGTGGGAAGGGCCATGAGTTACAAACTTTGACCAGTGCTTACTGGTCAAAGTTTGACCAGTAAGCAAACTTACTGTAACCATTACTATGTCACCATTAACACAGTAATGGTTATTTGGAAGAGTACAGACGTTTTCTGGAGGATTTTTAGGTTGGGGGGGGGGGGGTGAGAAGAGGAGGATATGTTAGGGGAACTTCCCTTGGAGGACTCTGTCATGGGGGAAGAAAAATTTCATGAAGGGAGAGCAGAATTTTCTAGCATTATTAAAAAAGAAAAAACAATGAAAAAAAAATATGAAAAAGTTTTTTTTAACTGAAAGTAAGGAGAAGCATTAAAACTTAAAATGAACAGAAATTATTACGTCTATGATGAACTCACCTCCTCCTAATACCTTGCTCTTTACACTAAAGCATTTTTAGTAATTTCAACTATTTATTCTACGGCTTTTGGGATTCAGGGGTCATTCTTAAGAAATTGGGACAAGATTTAAGCTTTAGTGTAAAGAACGAGGTACTGACGAGGGGGTGAATCCCTTCATATATGTAATAAAAAACATGAGAATACAGAAGTTCGTTACGTAAGCTAATTTGTAAGTTACGTATATCTTTCACTAATAAACATTCGTAAAAAATTAAAAGTTCTAGATACCTTTTTAAATAACCAAAAAATCGGAGGGCAACTAGGCGCCTCCTCCCTGCTTCTTTTTTCTCAAAATCACTCGATCAAAACTACGAAAAAGCCAATTAGCCAAAAAAATAAATATGCAAATTTCGTTTTATCATCTGCGGAGAGCCAAAATCAAACATGCATTGATTCAAAAACGTTCAGAAATTAAATTAAAAAAACAAGTTTTTTTAACGGGAAGTAAGGAGCGACATTAAAACTTAAAACGAACAGAAATTACTTCATATATGAAAGGGCTGCTTCATCGTCAACGCCCCGCTCTTTACGCTAAAGTTTTTCACTGTTTTAAAAAGTAGAATTAACAGAAAGAGTCAAACTTTAGCGTAAAGAGTGGGGTGTTGATGAGGAAGCAGCCCTTTCATATACGAAGTAATTTCTGTTTGTTTTAAGTTTAAATGTCACTCCTTACTTATCGTTAAAAAAACTTGTTTTTTTTTTATTTAATCACAGAAAGAGGCCTTAGATGAAGAACTTAACATAGGCGCTACAACATATAAGAACCCTTTCAAGTACCTTTTTCTTATCTTCTGAAGATAATTTTTCTAACGGAACAAACAAAACAGTTTAAAATCTTTGGTGAATGGTAAAAACTGGTATCTACGGAAATAGGCCTACGTGTTTGTCCAGACGGGTTCATACAAGGAGAAGAACTGGGACAATGGTAAAAAGAAACAAACAAAAAAACACGCACATACCATTAAGTAGTATCAGCGAAGCTTGGAAATTTTGGTTGCATAATTGGAAGGAATAATATCTAAAACCTATCCTAAAAAATATTTCTCCTTATTTTTGCAGCAGGAGCGAAATCAAATTGCAAAACTTGAGACACTTTGGCGTCGTTTTTCTAAGAGTAATTTAAATTTGTCTAGTTAGAGAATCGTTATATGTCAAAGAAAAAAAGGCAACAAATTTTCGGGAACCGGTCCATGATAGTATTAAATAAAAAAAACAAGTTTTTTTAACTGAAAGTAAGGAGTGACATCAAAACTTAAAACGCACAGAAATTACTTTGTATATGAAAGAGGCTGCTTCCTCATCAACGCCCCGCTCTTTACGCTAAAGTTTGACTCTTTCTCTCAATTCTTCTTTCTAAAACAGTAAAAAAACTTTAGCGTAAAGAGCGGGGCGTTGATGAGGAAGCAGCCTCTTTCATATACAAAGTAATTTCTGTGCGTTTTAAGTTTTGATGTCACTCCTTACTTTCAGTTAAAAAAACTTGTTTTTTTTATTTAATTTCTGAACGTTTTTGAATCAATGCATGTTTTGATTTTGGCTCTCCGCAGAGGAATGATCAAAACGAAATTTGCATATTTTTTTTTTGGCTCAATGGCTTTCTCATAATTTTGATCGAATGATTTTGAGAAAAAAAGAGCGGGGGACGAAGCCTAGTTGCCCCCCGATTTTTTGGTTAATTAAAAAGGCAACTAGAACTTTTAATTTTTTACGAATCTTTTTATTGGTAAAAGATTTACGTAACTTATAAATTAGCTTACGTAAAGAACTTTTGTATTCTCATGTTTTTATTACATATATGAGGGGATTCGCCCCATCGTCAGTACCTCGCTCTTTACACGAAAGCTTAAATTTTATCCCAATTCATTAAGAATGACCCCCTGAATCACAAAAGCCGTAGAATAAGTAGTTGAAATTACCGAAAATACTTTAGCGTAAAGAGCGAGGTATTAGAAGGAGGTGAGCCCCTCATATGGGTAATAATTTCTGTTTGTTTTAAGTTTTATTGCTGTTCCTTACTTCCAGCTGAAAAAGCTTTTTCAGTTTTATTTTTTAATTGTTTTTTTTTTAATAATGCTAGTAAATCCTGCTCTCCCTTCATGGAAATTTTCTTCTCCCATTACAAATTCTCGAAGGAAAGTTCCCCCAGCATATCCCCCTCTTCTCAACCCCTCCCCCAAACCAAAAAAATCCTCCTGAAAACGCCTGTATACTTCCCAATAACCATTACAATATGTAAGCACAGGTCAAAGTTTGTAACTTGTTGCCCCTCCCACGGGGACTGTGGGGGAGTAAGTCGTCCCCAAAGACATAGTTATAAGGTTTTTTGACTACGCTGAATAAAATGGCTATCTCAGAATTTTGATCCGTTGACTTTGGGAAAATAATTAGCGTGGGAGGGGGCCTAGGTGCCCTCCAATTTTTTTGGTCACTTAAAAAGGGCACTAGAACTTTTCATTTCCGTTAGAATGAGCCCTCTTGCAACATTCTAGGACAACTGGGTCGATACGATCACCCCTGGGGAAAAGAAAAAAAAAACAAAAAAACAAAAAAACAAATAAACACGCATCCGTGATCTGCCTTCTGGCAAAAAATGCAAAATTCCACATTTTTGTAGATAGGAGCTCGAAACTTCTACAGTAGGGTTCTCTGATACGCTGAATCTGATGGTGTGATTTTCGTTAAGATTCTATGACTTTTAGGGGGCGTTTCCCCCTATTTTCTAAAATAACGCAAATTTTCTCAGGCTCGTAACTTTTGATGGGTAAAACTAAACTTGATGAAACTTATATATTTAAAACCAGCATTAAAATGCGATTCTTTTGATGTAGCTATTGGTATCAAAATTCCATTTTTTAGAGTTTTGGTTACTATTGAGCCGGGTCGCTCCTTACTACAGTTCGTTACCACGAACTGTTTGACAACCTTAAAAGCTTGCCAAAACCTGACTTATGAGAATAAAGACTTAATAATCCGTTTGTGGCTGTCTGTATCTTCGACCAAGAGTGTCTTGGAAATAACGAAAGCTTTGAGTGTCCCATTTTGCCACCCTCAATTTCAACATATTTTAAATTTAGTAGACTCACAGAAAATGAACTTAAACGAACGTAAACGGAAACAAGACTACCCACAATCCACCAACTGATGCATATATCAGAACCACTTCTGGCGTGCTTATACCAATTCATGTCATTCGCACCGGGTATAGTCCACTACTCATAACCCTGGGCACTCTCTCACCACAGCAGGTTGGTTTCACCAAGTTTAAGTGATTATTAAGACTGGGTAAAAGATGGCTTCATATTCTACCTGAATATATTTTGAACCTACTTGTGAAATATATTGTGTTCCCTTCTAGGGTAGGAATTAAGGCCTATATGTAACTATAACTATGTTTTATTTACCTTATTATTTGTTTTGAAATGTATTCTATCCTGATTTTCTATTCGTTGCTAGTGAAAATAAATCTTGCCTTGCATTTGGAAAGACCATTTGTTGTGCCTTGCCACAACTGGAGTGAATTTCAGCCTGTCTACAATAAATGGTGAAAAGAGTCAGGTACATATTTAGTGAAACTTGAAACAGCGTTTTCTACCCTCCTCACAGTTTCATCTTCCCTATGACTTTACGTTTATCGCACGGATTGGAATATTTTCACGCATAATGCAATCGTCATAATTAAATAACTGGCACAATCGTCATAACAGTTCAGAAGAAGGGTTAGGTGGATAACAAAAGAGCTTGACAAATCTGTCTGATACTGCATTATGTTGACCTCAATTTGTCAAGTAAACACTGGATGATAGAGGTACTATCATGAAAATCAGGCAAGATTTGCTGACATAAGACTGCTAGAAGAATATGGCAGAGCTTCCTAGCCACTTTACAGCCTAGATATTACTCCTTCAGACGAAGGAGTGATACTGATATCACTCCTTTTCACTTGAACGTGTTCAAAAGTGAGAAATATTCCCAAACCCTATTTTCTTTTAAGTTTTGACTCTGAAGTAAAAATTCATACTGCTATTTAGGCTTGCAATAGTGCTAAAAACTTTAGCGTGAAGAGCAAGGTATCAAGGAGGGGGCAACCCCTTCATACATGAAATAATTTCTGTTCGTTTCGAGTTTTAATGTTGCTCCTTAGGTTCAATTGAAAAACTTGTTTTTTTGTGTTTAATTTAATAACACTACTTAACCGCATAAGGATAACATAGCAGCGCAAAGCTATGTTAACCACATTCACCTTGAGGACAGTCGCCCCTTGATCACCTTGCCACTAGTAGGCTTCAATCCTAGTTTCTATAGTCGAGGCTTTATTCACTCGCCCAAAACTATTTATTTAACATATTATGTATCTGTAAACAATGCAATTACTTTTCAGAAGAAGTAAAATAAAAGCGTTTGCAACAACAATTGAAACAAAAAAAAAACTAAAGTAGACAATCATTTGAAGACCTCTTTAACCTCTTTTTTACAATTATTTTTTATCCCAAGACAAAAAAAAATATAATTTCCACTTGTCTCTTATAATGTCCACTATCACGTATCAAACCTGAAAGAGTCTTGGGAAATGACTGAATCCTTTCTGTTAACCCTATTTTGGGTTTTGAAAAATGACCCCGAACCCTGTTTTCTTTTTAGATGTGACTCTGAAATGAGAATTCAAATTGTTATTGGGCTTGCGGTAGTCATTTTTTCAGAAATAAATCTTATCTTGCGTTTCCAGGGTCACTGTAGTAAAGGAAACAAATTTTTATGGTAGAAACAAAAAAAAAGAAAAGAAATGAAGACCTACAATCAGATTTGGAAAAACATTACGATTTGAATTTTGGTGAACAGTCCTTGACATGTTTGAATGAACAATAACGAGCCAATTGAATAGTCGTTTAATCGTTTCAAATCGGCCATATAACGTGTTCTTACTAAAAAAAGCAATCCTTTTCGACATGTAGCGAAATAAAGACACCGACCGATTTCAGACGTTCAGGAATCCCTTATTACAAGCAACAAAAACACAACTGACAGAGCAGCTAAAACGATCAAAAAAAAGGAAGAACTATTTACTTTATATATGTTACTTTATATATTATTACTTATATATATCTATACTTTATTATTATATTTATTTATACTTTACATATACTTTATATATTATAATTTATATTATACTTTATATATTATATTTATACTTTATATATATTTATATATGTATTATTACTTTATATATATTACTTTACTTTATATATATTTACTACCGATCATTTTTCAAATGTCACTCAACAGAAAGAAAAGAACTTGATTGCCTCTCCTATTTCATAAAATCTTCCACTTCTATTTTTTCTATATTTCATGTTGCTATGTTTTTTTTTGTGCATAATCTAACATTAAGCGAACATTTTTCCCTTTCTGACGTGGGCCTCAACCAAACCCAGAATCTTTTTATAAGCCATGTGACTCTGAGGCACGGATTTAACGTAAACCTCTATAATATTATTAGCTGAAAAAATGCTATAGAAAAACCAATTATCATGTTTTTTTTCTAACAACGCCCTTGTTTGGCGTTCCACCTGCATGATATTTATCAAGAATTTCGTTAAAATATTCAAGGAAAAAATTCTGATGGCCGAAAACTAAGATCGTACTTTTTGCAATAATTTATTACAAAGGCAACATGCGACGGTTACCTCACTTCTCAAAATTTGGTACACCATCTGGCACGTAGTGGAGGTTTGCCAAGAAGGGTGAAAGGAGGTAGCGACGCGGCAAAATCCTGTCTGCTTATGGCTAGAGTGTGAAGGAACAAGTGGCACTGAAAGACGTAAACCAGATGGCGGAGAGTGGGCAGCCCCTTGGCATCATGCTCGAGCATAAGATGAAAATAACGATTGAATCGTGATTGGTAGGTACAATAGCATATATATATATATATATATATATATATATATATATATATATATACATATATATATATATATATATATATATATATATATATATATATATATATATATATATATATATATATATATATATATATATATATATATATATATATATATATATATATATATATATATATATGTAGATGTGGTAATATTCTTGCCAAGCAAAGCGTGCCTGGCACTCGGCACGCTTCTATATATAGATTCTACTTGTTGCTTGTCCAATCTCTCTCTCTCTCTCTCTCTCTCTCTCTATATATATATATATATATATATATATATATATATATATATATATATATATATATATATATATATAGAGAGAGAGAGAGAGAGAGAGAGAGAGAGAGAGAGAGAGAAAGAGATACAGAGAGAGAGAGAGAGAAGAGAGAGAGATTGGACAAGCAATAATTAGAATGTATATATAGAAGTGTGCCGAGTACCAGGGACGCTTTATTTGGCAAGAATATTACCATATATATATATATATATATATATATATATATATATATATATATATATATATAGAGAGAGAGAGAGAGAGAGAGAGAGAGAGAGAGAGAGAGAAGAGAGAGAGATTGGACAAGCAATAATTAGAATGTATATATAGAAGCGTGCCGAGTGCCAGGCACGCTTTATTTGGCAAGAATATTACCATATATATATATATATATATATATATATATATATATATATATATATATATATATATATAGAGAGAGAGAGAGAGAGAGAGAGAGAGAGAGAAGAGAGAGAGATTGGACAAGCAATAATTAGAATGTATATATAGAAGTGTGCCGAGTACCAGGCACGCTTTATTTGGCAAGAATATTACCATATATATATATATATATATATATATATATATATATATATATATATATATATAGAGAGAGAGAGAGAGAGAGAGAGAGAGAGAGAGAGAGAAGAGAGAGAGATTGGACAAGCAATAATTAGAATGTATATATAGAAGCGTGCCGAGTGCCAGGCACGCTTTATTTGGCAAGAATATTACCATATATATATATATATATATATATACCTTCATTTCTCTTAACGGTTTAGCTGGTGGGACAAAAACGTCTTTTTCTTCCAATTATTTATCTGGTCCAGGTTTTTTATTTTCAAAGTTATGGTAGGTATTGATGACCTCATTCATTTCAAAATGCAAAACACAATCATCATTGCATTCATTTTCAATTGGCTCGTTTGACTTTGGCTTGTCTATTGTCATTATGAAATGCGTAAGGCTGAACCTGCGTTTTTTTTTCAACACAGGTATGGCAGGCATCGATGACCATATCCTTGTCATGATCACTTACCCAATTATCATCACTATCATTTTCAGTTTTGACACGTTTTGGTGTATTTGGTGTATATTAAGTGTATTGTACACGCAGGTGTATTTGGTCTTCAATTTTTCCTTGACTCGCTCAAATGCCCGGTGTTGCATGTCTTCTATTCGCAAATGTTTTTTTCTTCATTTTCATTTTTGACATGCCGCCACTTTTCTTCTACCTGCGTGTTTTTGCTCTTCATTTTCATTTTTGACACTTTTTTAGATTCTGATTACTTCACACAATTTAACAATGGACTTTGCTTTAGCTGCCTGTATGGGTATTGTCGCAATTGATGGTCCAGCTTGTGGATTTTCAAATCTTATCAGGCTTGATAGATCCGGTGTAGGTTCCATAGAATCACCATTAATAATAATTGCAACTACAAATTTTTATTTTTGGACTTTCCAACAGATGATATATTATATAGATAACTGATGCATTCGAAACTAAACAATCTTATTTATTCTATGCTTCTAAAATAAGATACATTATGTAGCCTGTATTCTCGAAAATGGCTTACAATTACAATCAAGATTTGAATATTAAAATGTGAAAAGATGAAGTTGACCATCAAACAAAGATTACAACAAATAAAGTTGTACTACACCGTTGTTACCTATAGTGGAGGGGGTGTCATTTACGCTTTAATGAAGACATACAGTTTTTCTATTCTTAAACTTAAGACTTACTTACCCCATTCCTAAAGGTGGATTACTTCAGGATAGATAAATTGATAGATAAAATATACAACACACTTTATATGTTCATATCAAACAGTTCGTGGTAACGAACTGTAGTAAGGAGCGACCCGGCTCAATAGTAACCAAAACTCTAAAAAATTGAATTTTGATATCAATAGCTACATCAAAAGAATCGCATTTTAATGCTGGTTTTAAATATATAAGTTTCATCAAGTTTAGTCTTACCCATCAAAAGTTAAGAGCCTGAGAAAATTTGCCTAATTTAGGAAAATAGGGAGAAACACCCCCTAAAAGTCGTAGGATCATAACGAAAATGACACCATCAGATTCAGCGTATCAGAGAACCCTACAGCAGAAGTTTCAAGCTCCTATCTACAAAAGTGTGGAATTTTGTATTTTTTGCAAGAAGACAAATCACGGGTGCGTGTTTATTTGTTTGTTTGTTTGTTTTTTTTTTCCATGGGTCATCGTATCGACCAAGTGGTCCTAGAATGTCGCAAGAGGGCTCATTCTAACGGAAATGAAAAGTTCTAGTGCCCTTTTTAAGTGACCAAAAAATTGGAGGGCATCTAGGCCCCCTCCCACGCTCATTTTTTCCCAAAGTCAACGGATCAAAATTTTGAGATAGCCATTTTGTTCAGCATAGTCGAAAACAATAATAACTATGTCTTTGGGGATGACTTACTCCCCCACAATCCCTGGGGGAGGGGTTGCAAATTACAAACTTTGACCAGTGTTTACATATAGTAATGGTTATTGGGAAGTGTACAGACGTTTTCAGGGGGATTTTCTTTTGTTTGGGGTCGGGGCTGAGGAGAGGGGGCTATGTTTGAGGATCTTTCTTTGGAGTAATCTGTCATGGGGGAAGAAAAATTCAATGAAAAGGGCGCAGGATTCTCTAGCATTACTATAAGAAAATAATGAAGAATAAACATGAAAACGTTTTTTCAAATGAAAGGAAGAAGTAGCATTGAAACTTAAAACGAACAGAGATTATTACGCATATGAGGGGTTCTAAAAATACTTTAGCATAAAGAGCGAGGTATTTAGGAGGAGATAAATACCTTGCTCTTTATGCTAAAGTATTTTTAGTAATTTCAACTATTTATTCTACGGTCTTTCTGATTCAGGGGTCATTCTTACAGAATTGGGACACTACTTACGATTTAGTGTAAAGAGCGAGGTATTAACGAGGGTAAAAACCCCCTCGTGTACATAATAAAAATATAAGGTTATGAAAGTTTGTTACGTAATTTAATTCTTAAGTTACGTATATTTTTTACTAATAAAAACGTTCGTTAAAAATTAAAAGTTCTAGTTGCCTTTTTAAGTAACCGAAAAATTGGAGGGCAGCTAGGCCTCCTTCTCCACCCCTTATTTCTCAATATCGTCTGATCAAAACTAAGAGAAAGCAATTTAGCCAAAAAAAAGAATTAATATACAAATTTCATTTTAATAATTTATGTGCGGAGAGCCAAAACCAAACATGCAAAAAATTCAAAAACGTTCAGAAATTAAATAAAAAAAAACAATTTTTTTAGCTGAAAGTAAGGAGCGACATTAAAACTTAAAACGAACAGAAATTACTCCGTATATGAAACGGGTTGTCCCCTCCGCAATCCCTCACTCTTTACGCTAAAGTTTGACTCTTTGCCACAATTCTACTTTTTAAAATAATTAAAAGCTTTAGCGTAAAGAGCGAGGGATTGCGGAGGGGAAAACCCATTTCATATACGGAGTAATTTCTGTTTGTTTTAAGTTTTAATGTCGCTCCTTACTTTCAGCTAAAAAAATTGGTTTTTTTTATTTAATAGCGAAAAAGAAACGAAAAACTTTTATAACGGAGAATGTTATTCAAGCAGCGAAGATAAGAATAGCGCTATTGTAAAATATAATCTATATGTATAAAAATAAGTTGTTTGTTTGTGTGTCTCTCTGTCTGTCCGCATATGACGTCTGAATTATTTCATCATATACCAATTCAAAAGTGAATGTATTCAAGCCGAAGTAGCTGAGTTGGTAAAGCGTTATGTTCCAGGCTCTAGGTCCGAGAGGTTCCAGGTTCGAACCTTGGCTTTAGCATTAATTCAAAAGAAGAAAAAACTAAAAAAGGTAAAAACTACAAAAAAAACTAAAAAGAAAATACTAAAAAAAACTAAAAAAGCTAAAAAAAAAACTAAAAAAAACTAAAAAGACGTAAAAACTAAAAACTAAAAAAAAAACTAAAAAACTAAAAAAAGGTAAAAACTACAAGAAAATAAAAAGAAATAAAAACTAAAAACTAATAAAAAACTAAAAAAACTAAAACTGAAAAAGAAAAAACAATAAAAAAAGGAAAAAAACTGAAAAATGAAGGAGAAAAAGAAAAACCGGGACACAGGGAATATAAATGACGAACGGGACACTCAAAGAGAAATTACAGACTGGGACACTGGGACACAAATAATGACCGGGAGATATAAATGACGACCGGGACACTCAAAGGTAAATTACAGACCGGGACACCAGGACACCGGGACACAGGGAATATAAATGACGACCGGGATGCTCAAAGAGAAATTACAGATTGGGACACTGGGACACAAATGACAACCGGGATAGTGGGAATATAAATGACGACCGGGACACAGGGACACAACTACAATGGGGATACCGGGGCTAGAGGGGGATATATAAATGATGACGGGGACACAATGAATGTTCGATTAGCAATCACCATCAACAAAGCTCAAGGGCAATCATTAGAATAATGAGGTATAGATCTGAATACGGATTGTTTTTCCCATGGACAATTTTATGTTGCATGTTCAAGAGTCGGTAAACCTGACAATCTATTTATACGCAGAGACAATGGGACATCGAAGAATGTTGTATATTCGCAAGTTTTACGTAGTTAAAAACATATATATATATATATATATATATATATATATATATATATATATATATATATATATATATATATATATATATATATATATATATATATATATATGTATATATATATATATATATATATACATATATATATACTACTACTACTACTAATAACTCACTGCAGCACCAAGCCGCCTGAGGCCAACACAGCTACGCACGCTCCTCCTCCAACCTAATCTATTTAAAGCCTCCCTCTTTACACCCTCCCAGGAAGTTCCCATTTCCTTTAAATCCTTATTTATGACATCCTCCCAACCCAGACAAGGACGACCTGCTTTCCGTGTAGCCCCAGACGGTTGGCCAAAAAGGACAATCTTCGGTAATCTGTCATCCTGCATCCGTAGAACGTGGCCTAGCCATCTCAACCTTTCTTTCATTATAGCCCCAGAAAGCGGGATTGAACCACACTTTTCGTACAACCTACTGTTTGAAATACGGTCAGTCAGCCGGGTACCCAGAACAATCCGTAGGCAATTTCTCTGGAAAACATCTAGTAAATTTTCATCTGCTTTTCGGAGTGTCCATGCTTCAGAGCCATATTTGACCACTGTCATCACTGTAGCTTCCAATATTCTAATCTTGGTTTGTAGGCTTATCTTTCTATTCTTCCAAACTTTTTTTAACTGTGAAAAAACACCCTGAGCTTTAGCTATTCTACTTTTAACATCTTCACTGCTCCCACCATCTTTACTAATAATACTACCAAGGTAACTGAAGCTCCCAACCTGATCAATCTTTTCGTTACCTAAGGTCACCTGTTCATCTTCACTTATTCCTAACCTTAGTGACTTAGTCTTCTTAACTTTAATTTTCAAGCCTATTTTAGCACCCTGAACTCGTAAAACCTCTAAAAATTCATTTATTTTGCTCACACTTTCATCTAATATGCTTAAATCATCAGCATAATCTAAGTCCAGGAGCGTTCTTCCTCCCCATTTGATTCCATGGTCTCCAATTGCCTTTCCTGTGCTCCTTAAGACGAAGTCCATCAAAATGATCCATATAAAGGGGGATAGAACACAACCCTGCTTAACTCCTGATTTAATACAAAACCAGTTGCTAACCTCATTTCCTACCTTAACCGCAGCAGTATTATTCTCGTACATAGCGCAAATCACTTTAATGTATTTTTCTGGTATACCATATAACGATAAGACCTTTGTTAACGCTGTTCTATCAACAGAATCGAAAGCTTGCTCATAATCGATAAAACTAAGGACCAAAGGTGTTTGACAACGAAGGGACTTCTCAATTATTAACCTAAGAGTGAAAACATGGTCGACACATCCTCTACCTTTTCTAAAACCGCATTGTTCTTCCCTTAAAACTTTGTCTACAGCATGTCTCAGTCTAAAAAGTATCATATTACTCAGTAATTTGCTACCTACAGAGACCAGACTAATGCCTCGATAATTCCGACATTCACTCTTGTCACCTTTCTTATACAGTGGTTTAATTAAGGTTTTCCTAAAATCATTGGGTACTTCCCCTTTTTCAAAAATCATGTTCATAATCTTCAGTAGCTTATTCCTAACCTCAGAGCCACCATATTTAAGGAACTCATTAATCATACTATCAGCACCTGGGGCCTTATTATTTTTTAATCCTTCTAGTACTGTCGCTAATTCTTCCTCACTAAACAAATCTTCCTTCACATCCAAGGTATCACAAACTTTTTCATTTTCATCTATATCTTTTCCTGCAACTGTATCTCGGTTTAGCACATTCTCAAAATGTTCCACCCATCTTTCTTTAACTTTTTCCTTATCACTAATTGTGACCCCATTTCTATCTTTAACTGGGACTAGTCCGGATCGGCTACTCCCTTTCAATTTATTAACATGCCAGTATAATATTTTACTATTATGCCGTCTAGCCGCATCTTCCAGATCCTCAGCAATTTTATCCATCGCCTCCATTTATATATATATATATATATATATATATATATATATATATATATATATATATATATATATATATATATATATATATATATATATATATATATATATATATATATATATATATATATATATATATATATATATATATATATATATATATATATATATATATCTATATTCACAGGTGGGACACAGGGACACAACTACAATGGCGCGTAACTAATATGGCACATAACGACTTAGGCGCGCGGGGGGGGGGGGGGCTTGGGGGGCACAAAGCGCCCCCACCAACTAGGTGGGCGTGAACTATGGCGCGAAGCGCCATCCACCAACTATGGCGCGAAGCGCCACCCGAACAGCTAGTATAAATATAACATTGTGGTCTGCATATTTTCCCACTAGGGGAGGAGGGAGCAAGCTGAAACAATGTGTCTTTATGATTATTAGAAATAAGTACTTTTCTCTGTTTTAAAGTAGTATATAAGAATGTTTTAGAGTTTTCTTCAACTGGTCCTCTGACCTTAATGATTGGCTTAGCTCATTTTTCAGTCGCATCCTAATGAACTTACTTTAAAGCCTCCAAGAGATCTGATTGAACAAGTCAAGATGGCCTCTTTCCCCACAGCAACTGTGACATTACGAATAGGTTCAAAAAATTCTGGGATTCTCCCTTTCTTCTCGCTCACTTCAAAACCTTAAAGAATTGAAGGATATTAGAACATAAAGGAAAATTAATATAAGAAAATTCCAAATTAATAAAAAGACTTGTATACGAATAAAGACAAAGTAACGAATTTGGCCTAGAATGTACAAAATATACCTGGCCTAGAACTGGGGTTGACAACTTATAATCTGTATATCACCGGGTGACTTATTTGTTAATTTCAAGTCACCCAATCTAGTTCCAGAAACAGTAAAATATAAAACTATATAAAGTAAAATATCTATTATCAATTATTTATTTTTACTAGCTAATGTCTCTTTACTACATATCCAAAACAACCAAAAATACAACAATAGGTATCCCCCCACCGGTCCACTCTGACCTGTGTTTTATTTACAGAAGTCATGGCACCAGGCTGATTAATACTTAGAACCGGTTAAGCAACTAAGTCGATCGTTTACTTATGTTGCATCCCTAGAGTAGTGTCTATGAAATCTATTTTTAAAGGAATCAACTGGTGGGTTTTCAGGTATTACATCCCCAGGGGGCTTTTAAAAGGATAGCAGTGGTATTTTATAGGGCAATAACCCGTCTTGAACAGGTCTGGGCATGATTTGAAAAACAATCAGAAATTGAATAAAAGAACACTTTTTTTTAGATGAAAGCAAGAAGTGACACTAAAGCATAATACGAAAAGAAAATATTCTGAACATAATGGGTGTTGCCCCCTCCTCAATCGTCAAAGGGTATTAACACTTAAATCACAGGAAATGCTCAGGGGAGAGTTGAACTAAGTCAAAACACACTATGGGCGAAAAGGTTGTCAAAAGAGCAAATCAGCAATATCTTAGGAACAGCTTAGAGTATTACACTGAAACGAAGAGATGAATGTCCAACTCACCAAAAAGAAATGTGTGCATGCTACTACTGCTACTAGTACTACTCTTACTGCTGTTACTACGACTACAACTAAGGCTAAGGATATCGAGATGAAAATTTCAGGAAATGTTGAGAGGGGTAACTAAATCAAAACACACTTTGAGCATGCAGGCTTAAAAAATGGCCAATCAACAATATCATAGGTACGGCTTAGAGTATAAAGCTGAAACTTACAGGGCTTTTTGTGGGGGGCTCTGAATTAACTAAAAGACAACATTAACATGTTGCTACCATAGATTCTGCTACAACTGCTATTACTATTACCACTACTATTACTACTACTAGTACTGTTACTACTACTACTAATATTGCTACTACTACTGCTACTACTACTACTACTACTACTACTACTACTACTACTACTACTACTACTACTACTACTACTACTACTACTACTACTACTACTACTACTACTACTACTACTACTACTACTACTACTACTACTACTACTACTACTACTACTACTACTACTACTAATACTACTACTACTACTACTACTACTACTACTACTACTACTACTACTACTACTACTACTACTACTACTACTACTACTACTACTACTACTACTACTACTACTACTACTACTACTACTACTACTACTACTACTACTACTACTACTACTACTACTACTACTACTACTACTACTACTACTACTACTACTACTACTACTACTACTACTACTACTACTACTACTACTACTACTAATACTAATACTACTGTTATTACTATTACCACTACTATTACTATTACTGGTGCTATTACTACTACTACTATTACTACTACTACTGCTATTGCTACTACTACTACTACTACTACTACTACTTATACTAATTCTGCTGCCATTACTACTACTGCTACTGCTCTTACAGCAACTACTACTACTACTACTACTACTACTACTACTACTACTACTACTACTATTACTACTACTGATACTTCTACTACTGCTATTACTACTACTGCTACTATTACTACTACTGCTGATGTTACTAATATTACTACTACTGCTATTGGTACCGCTACTGCTAAAGCTAAAGGTTTTAATATAAAAATTTAAGGAAATGTTGAGAAGATGTTGAAATTAGTCCAAACATGTTATGTTTATGCAGGTTGTCAAAATAACGTATCAGCAATGTCTAAGGAGTGCTAGCGTTATTCTGTTGTAACTTTCAGCGGAGGTTGAGGGGAATGTTGAAAAGAAAAACAAAAGGTGCTATGTGTTAATTTGTTATGTGCAGCAAAATGCATTTCAAATGTTAGCTCTTTTTTAAACTTTAATAAATCCAAAATTATCAATAGTTTCGGAAATAAATATTAATCTATACATTAAACGGACAATCCACATTCATTTGTTGTTTTTTTCAGCAGTTTTCCCTATGACAGCGATTTGTTTTTCCGAAATTATGAGAATTAAAAACACAACCCGAAATTAGGACGGTTTCAGTAAAGTGCAAATTATTTTCTGGACTGAAGAAGAAACTAAACAACCTTCCCGTCTTAATTTCTGCTTGTTTTGAGATAATCTATTATTTATTGTAATTTCTGTAGATTTTGGGTTTCATTTATTTATTAATGGTGATTTGTAGTATTTTTAGGCTTTAATACTTTAAAAGTTATTTCACTTTATTTTTGCTCATCTCTGGTTTAATATAGCTCTTTAATTTTCTTTGAAAAATTTCTTTTTATAAAAATGTTTCTTTCTAAAACTGATCCATTATGAAAAAAAACATTAAAAAATATTATAGGTGAAACAGGTAAAAAGGTCCTAAGACGAACGAGTAAAATCCGACTCCCTCCTCCTTTTCAATGAGAAAGGATGTCGAGTTTGCCATAAATATGCTAATCTTTACTCCTCATATAAGAGTTAAATTTTTATATCTATTGCAAAATATTCCGTTTCTTATATTACCATTAAATCATCAAAGATGTAAGAGTAAATTCGTTAATTGTAAAATCTTATTAAATTCTGAACAGTAAATAGTGAGAAGTTATTATATTCTCTGTATATTTAATAGTGTCTGTATATCTTATATTCTATCTTTATCTTATATAGATTTTATTATATTCTGTATAAACGTAATCACCCAACATGAAACAGTCAAACCAGTAGAAATCCATTTTTCTGAAATCCAGACACCGAAACTTCCGAAGTCTTAAAACTGTCAAATAATCAAGTTTTACACCCAATATAGAAAGTTTATTATCCACGTCTGGAAAAGCAGCGTTAGAAGAAACTGTAAACAAATTGAGATATTTTCTAAATATTCTTTGTGATTTCCAGACTACAGAGCTGTCCTTCTGTAAATGAGTGTAATTACAGTACACTTGAAAAGGCAACGTGGAGAGATCGGCAAGTGGCTTTCGTCTTTCGAAACAAAAGAAAAAGCATGCTGAAACAAGATAATGCAACTACTGTGGTGAACTTCATTAGAAAAAATAAGAAAATGGCTTCGGGTAAAAATAAGGAAAAAATCTCTACGTTATAGGGGTTTTCAAACTGTTCATGGTTATGAATCATGGTTGCAGCGACAGCTGCACTCTAGTAAAGAGCGAAACACGACCCAGATTAACCAAAAGCTTTAAAACACGTTCTGAAAAGTAAAAATTACTAGTGGGAAAGCATCGCAATTGTAGTTAACCTAGGAGTGGTAACATCTAACACGATTGATGCTAATAGCAAAATTTTATTGTGAAGAAAAATTCATATAAGTTTGGAAAAAGAGCATGAAATCCCATGAAAATACGGTCGGATCAAAATAAAAGTGCAATGTTAGAATCGTCACGGGGGAAAATCCCGCATGACAGAATTACAGTACCCCCTCCCTTGAAAAACAATAAATATTATTGTTTTAAATGCCGATTTTTCATGATTTTTTTCGCAAGGAGCAAACGTGTCGAACCAGTTGTCTTACAATTTTGGGAAGGGCTAATTTGAGAAGAAATTACCATATCTAGTGCTTTATTTAAGTAACAAAAACGATCATGCCAAACCAAAGTGATTTTTCAGCCATCTTGTGCCACAAAACATCAAGCGAAAGAGAATGGAACTTTTAAGATACCAAATTCATTTTTCACGGTCTAAAACCAAAATCGAGCACTTGTTGTGAAAAACGACTCAAAAGTACGACTTAATGCCGCAGTGACCTTCGTATTTATTTGCAGGTCATCTGCTGGCATTGACAAAAATACTTCAGTGATTACGAAAGTTTTTGATAAGCCATCAGCAGGAGGCAATGGCTCTTTTCAAACAGTTCGTGGTAACAAACTGTAGTAAGGAGCGACCCGGCTCAATAGTAACCAAAACTCCAAAAAATAGAATTTTGATATCAATAGCTACATCAAAAGAATCGCATTTTAATGCTGATTTTAAATATATAAGTTTCATCAAGTTTAGTCTTACCCATCAAAAGTTACGAGCCTGATAAAATTTGCCTTATTTATGAAAATAGGGGGAAACACCCCCTAAAAGTCATAGAATCTTAACGAAAATCACACCATCAGATTCAACGTATCAGAGAACCCTACTGTAGAAGTTTCAAGCTTCTATCTACAAAAATGTGGAATTTTGTATTTTTTGCCAGAAGACAAACCACGGGTGCGTGTTTATTTGTTTGTTTTTTTTTGTTCTTTTTTCTTTTTCCCAGGGGTCATCGTATCGACCAAGTGGTCCTAGAATGTCGCAAGAGGGCTCATTCTAACGGAAATGAAAAGTTCTAGTGCCCTTTTTAAGTGACCAAAAAAATTGGAGGGCATCTAGGCCCCCTCCCACGCTCATTTTTTTCCCAAAGTCAACCGATTAAAATTTTGAGATAGCCATTTTGTTCAGCATAGTCGAAAACCATAATAACTATGTATTTGGGGATGATTTACTCCCCCACAATCCCTGGGGGAGGGGCTGCAAGTTACAAACTTTGACCAGTGTTTACATATAGTAATGGTTATTGGGAAGTATACAGACGTTTTCAGGGGATTTTATTTTGTTTGGGGGGTGGGGCTGAGAGGAGGGGCCTATGTTTGAGGATCTTTCCTTGGAGGAATCTGTCATGGGGGAAGAAAAATTAAAGGAAAAGGGCGCATGATTTTCTAGCATTATTATAAGAACACAATGAAAAATAAACATGAAAACGTTTTTTCAAATGAAAGGAAGGAGTAGCATTGAAACTTAAAACGAACAGAGATTATTACACATATGAGGGGTTCTAAAAATACTTTAGCATAAAGAGCGAGGTATTTAGGAGGAGATAAATACCTCGCTCTTTATGCTAAAGTATTTTTAGTAATTTCAACTATTTATTCTACGGCCTTTCTGATTCAGGGGTCATTCTTAAAGAATTAGGACAAAGCTTAAGATTTAGTGTAAAGAGCGACATATTAACGAGGATTCAAACCCCCTTGTATACATAATAAAAGTATAAGATTATGAAAGTTTGTCACGTAAGTTGCTAATTTATAAGTTACGTATATTTTTTACTAATAAAAACGTTTGTTAAAAATTAAAAGTTCTAGTTGCCTTTTTAAGCAACCGAAAAATTGGAGGGCAACTAGGCCTCCTTCTCCACCCCTTATTTCTCAAAATCGTCTGATTAAAACTAAGAGAAAGCTATTTAGCCGAAAAAAGAATTAATATACAAATTTCATTTTAATAATTTATGTGCGGAGAGCCAAAACCAAACATGCATCAATTCAAAAACGTTCAGAAATTAAATAAAAAAAACTAATTTTCTTAGCTGAAAGTAAGGAGCGACATTAAAACTTAAAACGAACAGAAATTACTCCGTATATAAAATGGGTTGTCCCCTCCGCAATCCCTCGCTCTTTACGCTAAAGTTTGACTCTTTGCCACAATTCTACTTTTTAAAACAATTAAAAGCTTTAGCGTAAAGAGCGAGGGATTGCGGAGGGGACAACCCATTTTATATACGGAGTAATTTCTGTTCGTTTTAAGTTTTAATGTCGCTCCTTACTTTCAGCTAAAAAAATTAGTTTTTTTTTATTTAATAAGTAACAAAAGAGATGGTGTCACTACAAATTGATGTTTTCACGCCAATAAATCCTTGTGGCCATTTCACGCCACAAAACATCAATTTTTACCACAATAGGGTCAATATAAAAGGAAAGATAAATTCTATGAGGGTCAATCGAATTGTTATCTTCTAAAATCCTAGTCATGAGATTTTTAAACCCCTATCCCGGAAGCAAAGGACACAGGTTTTATTTCAGTGAAACCAATAGTAGTGGAGCATAAATTGGTCCAGCCGCAGCATGTCCTATCATCCAGATCCAGCCGCGGCGTACCCTAGCAACCAGCAGGTGTCATTGATTACTGGTCTATTGAGCAAACGTGCCTGTTGCGTAACAGTTCAGTGGATTCTATTGTTTACCCATGGAAATATACTGAGGAAGACGTAATTTTGGGGGCAACGACACTTTTTTTGTTAGAGCTTGCGCAAATTTTTTTGAACCACTTAACTCATTATTGGAAGAGAGTTCAGAGGGTCAATATCTACTTTTAACATACTTCTAGTTTTGGATATGAGTGCTTTTACTCTATTGCAAGTTGAAGGTTCTAGTAGCGGTGAAATAAAACAGAGAGTGCCTAATGTTGCAAAATAGTTACAAGGGGTTGTCGGCTAACCCTAGAATTGGATGAGATATTTGGAAGATATTTGGTATCTTCATTATTTTTTAGCAAATTCAAGTGTAGGAACAGCTATTTTTTGCAGGAAAAGCAAGTATAATGCATATACATAAACTAAAAGACGGATTAAATACATTAGTGAAATACATTAAAGATAACGATTTCGCATAGTAGGTAAAAGAAGAATGCAAACATTAAAGAGAGATAAAACTCCACAAAAAAACTCAAATGAGACTGTGGACAGTAGAGAGAAAAGAGATGAAAGACTGAAATAACGCGGATATTTCGCCTATATGTAAACTAGGCGTCCTCAGCACAAGATGAAAAGAAAAAAAAACACTAAACTAAAAACAAATAAAACCACCTGCAATAATAATAAATATAATTGTCGCTAATGATCCACGCAGTGAAAAGTAGCTATTAGAGGTATTTCAATGAGAAAATCAAAGCAACTGAGGAAAAATTATGAAAATTAGAGTTTTTTCAATAAGAACATCAGCAATTCAGGAAAAATTAGGAAAATTGAAACTAAGTTAACTATTCTGTTGCGAAATAATCCTCTTGATATTGAAGCAACTCTTTTTGGTACTTTAGGCAGTCTTGTCCCCTGATGATTATATAGAATTTAGTTCCCTTATTGACTATTGGTTCTTTTTTCAAAAGACAATCATAAATTGGGTCAACATTTAAATTCCCCGTTTCTATATATATTGAAAGATTAGCAAACATATGTTTTTAAGTTCTATAGCCTCCCTTGCCCATTGAGAAAAACCCCTATCATTAGAAGTAGCTGTAGCCACGTCAAATTGTATAAAATGTTCCGGATGAAAGAATGTCTGTTTAGCCAAAGCCGAAACAAAAGTTTCAGGAGGCTTGCTTAATCGTAGAATTTTTTCTATTGAGTTGTGATGCTCAATAAATATTTCAATAAATTGTTGATGAGTTCTGCCAATATAAAACTTTCCACAAGAACGAGGAATTTCATACACCGCACTAACAAAATCTCCCCGGGTTAAATCCTTCCCAGAATTAAGAAAACTACCTAACGGTCTCACTGATTGGAAACAAGTATCAATGATATGTTTAAGCAAAATTTGTTTAAGCATATTCCCCAACATATGTATATAAGGCAAAGAAGTGAAGCTTGTGCGCATATTTAATTCTGTGTACTGTGAAACTCCCATTATTTTTGTATTTAATGCGTCTATTTTTATTATTTCATCAATGAATTTAATCGGATAACTATTACAAAGTAAAATATCCCTCAAATACTACAATTCAGAATCTAAAAACTCAAGGGAACAAAATTCTGAAAGCTCTATCCACCATTGCAATCACAAACCCTTGTTTCTCAAATTCTGAAAGCTCTATCCACCAGTGCAATCACAACCCCTCGTTAATTTCCTTATTGAGTATTGGTTCTTTTTTCAAAAGACAATCATAAATCGGGTCAATTTTTAAATTCCCCGTGTTTCTATATATTGAAAGATTAGTAAACACATGTCTTTTAATTTCTATAGCCTTTCTCGTCTATTGAGAAAAACCTTTATCATAAGAAATAGCTGTAGAGACACGGGGAATTTAAATATTGACCAGATTTATGATTGTCTTTTGAAAAAGAACCAATAGCCAATAAGGGAATTAAAACTTTACAAAATACCCAGGGGACAATATTAGCTGCTATACCAAAAAGAGTTGCTTCAATATTAGCTAACAAGAGGATTATTTCGCAACAGAATAGTTAACTTAGTTTCAATTTTCATAATTTTTCCTCAGTTGCTTTGATGTTCTCATTCAAGTACCTCTAATAGTTCTTTTCCCTGCGTGGATCAGTAGCGACAATTATATTTATTACTATTGCTGGTGGTTTTATTTGTTTCTAGTTTAGTGTTTTTTCGTTTTATTTTGTACTAGGACGCCAAGTTAGACACAGGCGAAATATCCGCATTATTTAGTCTTTCATCTCTTTTCTCTCTACTGGCCGCAGTCTTGTTTGAGGGTTTTTTTGTGGAGTTTTATCTTTCTTTGGTGTTTGTTGTCATGTCTGGCCAATTTGGCTTAAGAGCTTTCAAAAGAAGAGTGAGATTGTTACTATTTTATTTTTTAGAATGAAGATATTTCAAAATATGAAAATGTTTTTTCTTCTTGTTGAATATTTTATTAGGTTACCCCTCCTCTCACTAGAGAACAAATAGCCGATGAGAGGATACTCGATGCAGAAGGAATCTTCTTTCTGTGGCTTTGTCAGTCTACAATCAGCTGTGAGAGTGTCAGGCCATTCGGAATCTTGTGACTTTGGAAAAATGTTCAAATTTAAATGATTATTGTCAAGAATTAACAGTGCTAAGTAAAATATTTTTTCAAATAATGTTTGGTAATATGATGAAAGATGGGCCTTGGTGTTATGATTATTGAACGAAGCTTATGCGTCGCAGGCGAAACGCATTTACTCAATTTATTGATATACTAATCGAAACAAAACAAAACGATATTGTGGGGTTTTCTTTTGAACACTACCTAGAAGTTCATTTAAGACTATTAAAACAATATTTTCAGTCTCATTTTTGCATAACAACAACAAATAAGTGCAAAAAGCCTGTCCAAGAAGTTTAATTGATTTTGAAGTGAGACGTCACTCGCTTACTCCTACTCTCTCACTCTCTCTCTCTCTCTCTCTCTCTCTCTCTCTCTCTCTCTCTCTCTCTCTCTCTCTCTCTCTCTCTCTCTCTCTCTCTCTCTCTCTCTCTAGATGTATAAAGAGCATTCCCTTTATCGATTGCAAGTCACATATTTTTGGGAAGTAAGACACTCAATAGTGAAAAATGATCTACACCTGTCCATTATGGTTTTATACATTTGGCATCTGGTTATCCTGTGGGAATTCAAGGGGTTTGTGACTCACATACTAGAGATTTCCTACGCTCCAAATGTCACTACGATATATGTCATAAATGGGAAAATACTTACCCTGGCACGACTGGAAAAAAACCCTAAATATGATTCTATTTCATTTTTAGCAGACTGGTATCGTCGTGGTTTTAATTTGATTTGTGAGGAAGAGCCTGGTCTACGCTTCAATTGTTTAAAAAAAAAACAATAGAGTCTTTTTTCTACGACATCGCTGTGAAGACACTGGCTACTATGATTATAAGCCTACTGATTTTTTGTGAAGCTACAGAAAGTGATTCTTCATATGAGCATACCGTGTGTGACATGATGGCATCAAACAAGCAAAGTGAAACACGTGAGTTTAATAATTGAATCAGAATAGTATCATTGACTTTACAAAGAGATATAAAAAAGTGAAGTTACATTGTTTTGTAGAAAATGTGACTCTGACTTAGCATGTCAAGATCAGTAGAAGTCGAATCCTAATGATTTGTAGCCCACAATTGTTGTTGATGATCATCTACACGTTAAAGAAGATATAAAAAAAGAAAAATTGACTTTTATTGTACTTATATGTTTTATTAAAAAACAAATTAACAGACATTCTTAAAACAATTTGTTCATAGGGTACTTAAATCAGTATTATACAGATAGGAAAAGGTATTTCCCCTATGAAGTCATTCAATCAAGGATTTTCGAATTAAGTGCTGAGGAATTCACTGTAAGTATAGCCACGAAATCGAAAAATAAAATATAATCCTGTAGGGAAACCACAGTTTTTGGTCGACGAATCTTTTACTTGAGTCCAATTTTAAATTATAGATTTCCACATTTGCCAAAGGAAGGTTTTGATATGGGGTGTTTATAATACATATGGTAGACCAAGAGGGTCTAAAAATTTTATATTCTTCTCTGTTTGAAAGATGCATAGCCAATGACCCGTTTTTACAGTTGAAGGACTTATGATAAGGCTATCGCTAGGGTTTTGAGTATGTTCAAGAAAATCCCTGGGTATGCAATAAGTTATTTATTTGGACATTAGCGGATCCAAGTTGAATACATTGATTATTTGATTTGTGTTCATGGTGTCCAGTGTAAGATAAAACTGCCATTTGGGGTAATTTTCCATGAGGTTTGAAATTGTTTTAGCGAGATTAATGCTATGCTTCTCGTCAATGCCTCAACAAAGGTACATTCTAAAAATACAGTGCCTGTTCAAACAATACTCATATCTTGAGTAACGAACAAGTCTAATACAATGATACCATGAGTTTATGCATACATGGGATCGTTTATACCATTTTCAAATAACTGTGAATATTGATAGGGATTGCATTGTCAATTCATTTACGGTCGTGTAGAATTTATCAAACGATAAGCTGTAGAGCGGAGCTCCGTTTACTTCACACAAAACAAAGAAAAGCCGAAACATCCTATAGCACAAGCAATTTTTACAAAATCCAAAGCTAGTTCTGAAGAAATTTCACCTTTGACAAATGAAGAGTCGGTTTAAATACGTGAACCCGTGGCAATATATCATTGATTCTTGATTGTGTGCGGAACAAGGAGTTTGATATTTTGTCCTCTAGCCCTTAATTTTTCAATTTCCAAAGCAACAGAACTAATAACCTGTTGGTTTCGTACATGAAATATTGCCAAGTGAGAGACACTGTTGCATCTGACACATTGGCAATTACCTTTCACAAAATAAAATTGGATTGGGCGAGTTGTAACTTTATGTCAATCTTGACATTGGGAGGCATCCATTGAGGTATGTGAAATATTTTATGCTTTATTTTTCCAACTAAGCGTAAATCATTGGTTGTCATTTCTTTAAGTGTATTGGTAGTGTCATTGTCCGTTTTCTATTCAAATCTAATGGTTAACCCCCTCGATATCTTATAGAACTTTTGAGTCATCAACGTTGATTGTTTGTAACTTGTATAGTTTGAAATATTATTGCTAGTGCCCAATACTCCATATGTGTAGAAACTGATTTGTTTAAACAAATTATGTAGTACATAATATTCCTAGAATAGCCCCTTGGAAGCACTTGGATTTTTGTTTTTACATTTCTTGACTATCACAATCAAATCTATAAATCTGGAAATCAAATCTATGAAACAGTCTTCAGTGGAATAAATTCAAAAATAAACATTTTTAAAGAATGGTTGTTGCGGATATAATTTCTCATAGTAATCATGTTTTACGCTGAAATCAACATTTTCCGCACTAAAAAGATTAAATGATGAGTTGACTTAGGATAGGACTCTTTGTATGGTAAGTATACCATTTCTGTCCAGGGAAATAAATCTTTTTTTGACCAAGCAATTTTTCTCTACATGTTTTTCTTCTTTGAAAAGTGTTATGTGTTTTTCTTTTGACATGAATAAGGACTGGTGAGTGATGAGGTGTTTCTCGACTTTTTAAATTCTTCCCGCTTTGTCGTGATTTCAATCGCTCAACGAGGTGTCGCAAGCTAGACATGAGATTTTGTGAGACTCTTTCTTTAAAATACTTTCCAGATCCCCAATGATGTAGTATAGAGGACACGAATTCTCGACCACTGCAGAAATATATTTTTCCCAAGGGTGTTGCAGAACGAACCAGCTTAGAAAACTAATTGCCAAGACCGTAGCCGCACAATGATGGACAACCTTTGTTATAGTCCAGTCCGAGACCCAATTGTCGTGGTCTAAGAGTGGTAAAATAGATTTCAATATCAAGACAAATAGATGTGTTTTATTATTAGCCATCTGGCTAAATTGGTCGAAATTGACATGTTATCAAAGGCAAACCTTTTGTTAATGCTAAAGGATCGCCTGATCCGCTTCTTATCGTTGACTGGCAAAGTTCTAAGTCTGAAGTGTTTACTGGAACATATTAAAGGTACTTTATATTGTAGTGGTGAATGTGGCCGTGGGTACTTTTCGTTCAAGAACATGCAGGAGGACATTGCAATTACTACCTCTCGATGTCTCAACAAAGGATGCATAAAGAAATATGCAAATCTCCGATGAGAACCTGGGCGGATGGTTTGCAAATGGATTCATCTGAATCGTCCATAATCTTTTTGTCCTACTTTGATTTACAATTAACTTATGTATGGTAATTTTATTTATCCCCTGTTGTGACCACCCGAAAATCATGAATTTAGTCTTAGAAAAGTTCGGAGCTAGGCAATTACACGCAAACCATTTATTTAAAGATTTCATTGCTGTCACTATTTTCTCAACCAACATGGATAGGGTTTTAGCTTTTAATGTCACAGCTGCATCATCTGAAAAAATTAATACTAAGCTATTATCTTGGGATAAACACCTTGGGAGGTCATTTATATAGATCAAAAATAGTAATGGCCCCAATACTGATCCCTGGGGGACTCCAATATCATCAATAACGATAAGGCTTGATAGATGTCCATTTATTTTTACCTGAATTTTTTCGATCATGCAGGTAAGATTTTATTAGATCTAGGCCTTTACCTCTAATACCTGTGTTATTAATTTTTTCCATCAAGATTTCATGGTTTAGCCTATAAATGCCTTTTTTATATCATAGAAGAGAGCAGACACATGATTATCATCATTTAGTGAACCATTAATCTCTAAGATTAGTGCAGCAATAGCTTGTTCAGTGGAATGACCTGACCTGAATCCAAACTGATTTTTAGTAAATAAATTCCTTCTATTAAAATGGGATACAGTTCTTTTTTGAATAAGTTTCAAAAAAGGATATTTTCCATTTAAACAATTAAACTCAGCTTTTGGAAAATCTGCTCCTTCCTTACCCCCAATTTATTGCCAAATTGTCCAAGAGTATCTTACCTACATTCTTTTCCAGTCACAATGCTATCCACCCACTGCAAAAATACACCTCCAAAATTATGCTGGGTGGGGTTAAGTGTGTGTATTTCGGTTTGCATATAATTTGGACACACTTTGCACGAATTTTCATTTAACTGTTTTTGTGTGCAATGAATGCTTTAATACTATCCCACCCTCCGCCTTTCCAAATATCTCTTTCAAGAAAGGCTTGGATCTTCTCTGTATTGGAGTGTACTATGTTTGTAGGATCTGAAAAGAATACTACCCATTGTAAGGGTATCGCAAAGATCCCCTAATCAGCTCTAAAGATATAAGCTTTACGCAAACCAGAATTACAGAGATAAAAATCAGGCAATGTAGGGGGTGAACCACCACCGCTTTGTCCTACTTCTCACTGAACTTCATGTAACTTCTCGGCCTTGTTGGTTGAAAATTCCTCTAGCAACCGATCTAGAATTTGCGGTCAAGGCTAATTTTAGCTACAAAAGTTTCTAGATTGAAATTGGGGGCAGTAAAAATATTTGGATTCATCCCCCCCACACACACTAAATAAATTCACCCTCTCCTTTTTAATTTTCTCCTAGGCCATATTAACACAGATATTTCCGCGAAATATTCGCCTTGGTGGTGATAGAACAGCCTGTCCTTAGGCTATCAATGTTGGCTCCTTGAGATGGCAGCGATGATAGTGTCGTTGGGCGGACCTGAAAATAATAACGACTTATTTTCTCTTTGTAATGGTTAGGTTTTAATCTGAAAAAAATGTTTTTAACCTGTAAAAAGAATATATTATTAGCATATAATTTCTTTGGGGGGAGACCCTCTCTGAGAACTATTCAACAATTCTTGGATATTAATATCCAGAAATATATTCATATCCTGAAATATAATATCCATTAATATTTTTTAATGGTAGGACCCCTCCCTTTCCCAACAGCATCGAATAAATTTCCTCACAGCCTCGTTATTCCCTACCCTCTGAAATTTCGTTATGAATTTGGCTCTAAGTCTTGAAAACTATGATTTAAATTACGCAGGGGGGGGGAGGTATCCATTTGCGCAGTTGTGGTTGGTCTTTTGCAAACCAAATCTAGAATAATACAATCACCCAATCTGGTTAGAGATCGCCATCCTCCATTGCTGGTATTACAAAACGAACCTGGGAAAAGAATGAAAAGTCATTGTCCTTTTGAAACAATTATAAGAGAAAGTGAATGTATTATTAAGCTAAGGCTCAGTGCTCTCAACTCACCATGATGTCCCTTGAGTTGGTGACAGTGTAGGTGAATCTAAAACTACGATTAACACCATATATTCTCTTTGAAATGGTGTGGCTTTAACTTGAACAGGAATATATTATATTCATCGTGTTGAGAAAACTACGATTATTTCTTTGAGCCAAGGGTCCCCTTAAGACACCATTCCCAGAGGCATTGAACAAGGGCCCTCTCGATATCCTATTACATTTTTGGCACCCTGCCACGTCTAAAAATGAAAATGTTAAGTTTCTACTGCTGAAACGAATATTAACCCTTGAGATTTACGTTAAGAAAATATCGTTTTGCTATCTATGAGTCTGAAATAATTACAATTTTGCTTACGATAAGGTTGGAAATATAGGTTTCGCCTTACACAGGGGTACAGAAGGCGTTACATCTTTGTCTTGCTTGGGGACGTAGGTCTTGAAGGGGTCACATTTTCACCGCTAAGCGAGGTTGCATCTTCCCTTACCGTCAACTTCTTTGCGGGAGGAAGCTCCTCCTGGTGGGGTTTCTCCTGTAATAATTTTTTTTAAGTTTTCCAAATAACCTGAGCCTTAAGAATTGTAATCCCAACACGTATTATTTTCTCCATTATATTCACCTCTAATAAATCATTCCCATTTCCCACATATTCCGTCTCAACAAGCCTGCTTGTTTTCACTCCATTTTTTTTATCATTGTCAGAAACCTTCCCTCTCCAACTTAAACTGTCAGCCATCAATGTATTATTTCAGCTGAGAACTGCTTCATCAAACTTCCTGAAATATAAATTAAATTTTTAGTTTTCCTAATAATTGACCCATAGGAATTCTAATTCCAACAATTCTTGCGTTTATAATACACATCCTGTCTCAATGGTCCATGACGCATAGCCAAAAATGCAGTACTAATATGATAGTTAAATGACTCCGTATCCCCTTTTTCTTGCACTATGTAAGGTGAAGGGGGAGGGGGACCTTACGTAATCATTCATTATTATACTCTAAATACCCTTGTTTAATTATCTGTATTTACCATTTAAAAACACCCCCATCCCTTCTCATTTAATACTTGAATAAGCTATAATTACGTAAATATTTTACTGAAAATGTAAGCTCTATGCCATTATTGACCAAAACAATCAAATCATCTTCACAATGGCAAATGCCAAAAAAGACCCTTTCGCTCAATTAGAACGGGAAGTATTAAAGCAACCCATTTTTTGCAATAAGTTAATGGTATGCTTGAGAGATACCTGTTCATGATAATGTTTAACCCAAACCACTGACAGATATTAATTAATTCGTATTTACCCATATATCAGAATATAGTTCGATTAACAAAAGCACTTTTTGAATAACAGACAAATTCACCGCAAATCTATATGACCCGAGGAAATAAGATTATTATATCACCGATAGAACTATACGATGGTAGGAGGGGCTAGTTTTTAATTGTTATTTTCATACGGTGTATTATATCAGCTCCAATTTAAGTAAGCTCATCTAATTATTGTTTTTCTTCGGGGGGGGACCCTCATCCTTAATGTACTTAGAACCTTACCTGTAGGCATGCTCGGATCATATCCTTTTAAAACTTTCTTCTGTCACAACTCATTTTCATTGTTAGACTGATGAATTTCCATGGTTATCCACAGGTTTTATAGTTTCGAGGAGCAACGGTATCACCCGGTCCACTACCCGATAAGGGAAGAAACAAAACCATGTAATGGGAAAATACCCGGTGTTTGTGTTAGCTACAAATTTGAACATCAACACATGACTAAGTCACATAAAGGGATACCTTTTATGTTAGAAACACTGATAATAAGTATCTGTTATAAATTCAAGAATCAATACATGTCTAGATCACATAACAGCAATAAAAGCAATGAAAGTAAATATCTGTTATAAATTTGAGAATCCGAGCATAGTCTTATCTAAGTCTCAGGAAAAAAAAAAACCATGTCATCTACACAGGCAGACAGTGGAGTAACATCTTGAGGGGGTATTATGATAAATTTTTTGCATTCGAGGGTTCCCCAATTGACTAGCAGCTTGAAGAAGCCCCGAGTTTAAGCCATCTTGATGAAAAATAAATCTTGAAGAAAAACCACCCTTAAACTATTACGTAACAACCACGCGTGAACAGTAGACTAATAATCAATAACACCGGCTGGTTCCTAGGGCCTGCTCCGGGTGGTTCTGGGTTTTAGGGCGCGTCGTGGATGGACCAATTTATACTCCACTAGTACTTGTTACTATCAAACGAAATTAGAGATCCCTGAGGGTTGAAAATCTATAGACTTAGAAGCATTAGAAAGTTAATATTCTAGTATCTATAGTGAGCATCCTTAACTGGAGGTTTGTAACCCGTCATCTTTTGTACAATCCACCCTTGATTAGTAAAATAACACGGTTTTGGAAAAATAAACTACCCAATGAATAAATTGGCATTTGTTTCTAATTTATGACGATAATTAAATTTTTTACGTCAACATCCCTTTAGATGACAACAATAATACACCTTTACCCCTCCCCTCCCACCCCCCCCCCACCCGAGGTTATTATGACTATTTATGTGACTAAGCAGCACATGTCCTATGAAAAAAAAAATTAGAAACGTCAGAAATAAATCAATACTTAATGCGCTTCAAAAAATCATGTTGATTTCGTTAGTTTTATGGCTCAATTTAAACAGATATCTTTTTGTAAATTTCATTTGTGTCAAAATTTAATTTTAAAAACTAAGTCTTGCTAATAGAAGCAAAGAGCGAGGTTGAAACTTAAAACAGACAAAATGATTGTGTCGCCAACTACTCTAGATATATCCAGATATATAAGAAACATTGCCTTTAAGTTTAAGTTATGTCTTTGATTCCAATAATAAGGATTTATGAGAAAAGTAAGGTTAGAAAACCAGACTTATAATAACACGGTCGATACCATGTTTACTCTGCTCCATTAACATTTGGTAGAATATCTACTTGAATATTCTAAGTAAAATACCCACTTGAAGTAAGTACATAACCAGGGTTGCCACTCGATGAATAAAACCCACTAGATTCTTGAAAAAATCACTAAATCAACACATAAATCACTAGATTATCAAATAGAAATCACTAGAATTATAATGATCTATATCATTTTAATTGTTAATTGTTTGTTTCTTTACCCTGTCTGATGCAGGTATGCCTAGAGAAAAGGGTAAGATCACCCCCCTAAATGTTGAAAAATACCTTTAGATTGACGTTTTATTTTTCTCAAGTGAAAATTACCCACAAAATTCAGAAAAATGCCCTTTTGCATCCTTATGCAGAGAATAGAACAAAAAATATGTGCCTCCTCTCTGTATTTTCCGGAATTCATACCATTGGTTTATGTCCCAACCACAAAAAAATTGGTTATCGGTGATCTAATCAAAATATTTGCTTTTCCTTTTTTTCTTTTTTTTCCTTGTCGATTCAAAATCTCAGTTTTTTCCAAAAAATAAATCTAGAAACTACTTTCTTTTTATTCTAGCTGATCTAATATAATTACTGGGACACCAGCGACAATTTTGAAGATGCTCTTTCTATATTTTTAAGAAAAACATTTGCCCACCCTTCACAAATTTCGACAAGTATCAGTCTTATTGCTTCTTAAAAAAAAAAAAGAGACACTTCTTAATTATTTGAATCAAACCCCAAGAAGTAAAATTATATTAATCCCAATGAAGGTTGCCAAAATATGGTGAAAAATGTAATACTTAAGTTTAAACAATATTTTAATTTAGGATCAATGAAAAAAAGGATAAATTGTTATCACAGATATATCATACTGACATGAAACAAGGTGTCGTCAGTTTTATTAGAAATAACAATTAAAACTAAAAAAAATATATTAAAAAATAAATTGGTATAGATAAAAAACTACTGCTCCTACTAGTAAAAACTGGCTAGAGCACCAACCCTCCTGAGCTGCTCAAAGCTGTTTACAACTCCGCTTTACCATAGCCTATTAATAGCTTCACTCTAGATCCCCTCCCATGAAATTACAATTCCATTTGAGCCCTTACTCCTGATATCTTTTCCCACTATTATGGGGCTAATAAACTTTTCTTTTGGTCCTGGCGAAAAAGCGAATATTTGGCAATTTGTCATCCTTCGTTTGCAAGACATGGAAGTGAAAAAAAGTTACTAAAGCATGAAAGTCAAAAATATTAAAATAACATGAGCCTTATTATCTATTGAAAAATTGGAAAAAATATTTAGAAAAAATTTATAACCTAATAAAAGCAACGATGTAATAATACAAAATTAATATAAACCTAAAAGAAAAAAAAGTATAAAATATATAATTAGGAAATAGTGATATGAAATTAAAAAAGTACTGCAATTATGTTTGAGTTGAGCTATGATTGACCTATTTATAGCTATTTTTATTATCTTTGTTCCTAGCGAGTGATTGGTACTCTAAACTTAAGATCCTTGACCGTGCAGACAGGGTTTCGAGTCCTAGTGTCACTGGTTATTTGGTTTTGAACAGGGATTAGTGGCGTGGCTTTGTATGCTGGAAATGTCTGTGAAAGCCCAGAGTGGCTGAACCCCAGCCCCCCATTAGTCTTTCTGATTGAAGGGTTTGAAACACAGACCAGCACCACAGGTCGGGTCCTTACAGTCGAGTGCCATTTTTTTTTCTTTATGTTTTACATCCTATTCTACCCTATTCAAAGTCGATAAAACAAGCCTCTATCTGAACCCCTTTACATGCTGGCAGCATAATTAAATTTCATATCCTGAATATTGTCCTATTTACCCCTCCTCAAGCAATCTTAAATTCGCTTAAGCTGCTTTCTGTTTAAACAATTATTAATCTTTATGCAAATGCCGATGTTGATTCTAGAATTAATATTATGCCCCCTTCTTAGTCTCGGCTCAGTTCTCATATCTCTCCTGGGGAATGTGATTCGGAAAATCTTTTCCAACAAGCAGGGAAATAAAAGAATTTTGTTTAGAAAAACTCATTGTAAATTTCAAATGTTTTCAATAAAAATAAGTTTTTCTTGTCGTGGGGATGCAAAGACATCGTAATGAATAATTAAGTACTTTTAGATAATAAAATCTAATTGTATAATTTTCTAGTGGCTTTAAACAATGAGAAAAGAGATACTACTTTCCTATCATTTTGTGGTAAAAGGTGTTCTTTAAATTCGTTGGCTTACGTCTATGAAGTGTTTTTGGAAATCACAATGTTCTTTAATATTTAAGAAAGAAAAGCAAAATTATCCCCACAAAAGAATCATTGGGAAGCAAAAGAATCAATGTGGACTTAAAGGACCATGCAATGTGGACCACATTGATTATTTTTGTATTCCTATGTGGATGTTTTAGCCAGTAAAAAGAGCAAAAAGTCAAGTTTTACCTGTTTGGTTTTTCTGGGTGAAAGTTTAACCCGGTAGAAGGACTAAAAGTTTTGAGCCACAGATTTTTTGTAAGTAGCTCTATTTTACTTTGTAATTCAAAGGCCTTTTTGACATGGCTTGACTCGAGGCTAGTGGAATAATTCATTTGGTTTGTAGTTAGTTATGATTTAGATTTTATATAGTAAATATCTTTACATAATGTTTTATTTATATAACAAACTACATAGCATGTATATAGTATGGAAATTAAGAATTTTATTATTAGACTTCCAAAAGATTTTTTTCGTCTAATTTTCAAGTGAGACACTCAGCGATACTTACTGAATTTTATTTCTAAGATGCATATAGATGTAAATACTTTTTCAAAGTTTATTAGTTGCATTTTTTTTTTTTTTTTTTTTTTTTTTTTTTTTTTTTTTTTTTTTTTTTTTTTTTTTTTTTTTTTTTTTTTTTTTTTTTTACAGAAACGTGTCAAATTGTTCTAAATGCCTTAAAATTGTGAATTCCTTTTTGAATATATTATTTTTTTGCTAATTCAAAATGTATTTTTGTAAATCTATAGTAAATGTATAGTTAGCAAAGGAAGAGTTGTCATACTAATGCAACGAGCTTTGGGGGAAAGATAACTAGGCGTTGAACGGATTGTTTTTTTTTTTTTTTTTTTTTAGTTTTTCTATGAAACACTCAGTGATAACTCCATAATTTTGTCTTTAAAATGTACAAAGATGTAAATATTTTCCATAGCGTGAGTAGGATGCAAAAAAGAACTTTTTTTTCTTTTTTTAAAGAAATCTTTTTTTTGAGAACTTTTTATTTATTATTTCTGTTATTTAATGGTAAAAAGTAAATAATGACGAAGACCACACTCCCTTTCCATAATACAAATACAGAAGAGAGAATAATGAGGACTTTTTTCCCAAGACAGTGAACGAACAACACATAATTGAATATTTTGGCTCTATATCTAAGGGCTGTCTTCAGCAAAGAAAATAATAAATAATAACGCACTTACAGTAAAAGTTCTCGGTTAAAAATCCAGTTTTTTAAATACCATTGGCATCATTACTTCTTAACGAAAAGTTCACCCAAAACTGTGTGATAAAAGCTAATATTTTACAAGCTAAAAGGTTCATTCATTTCACTAACTGTATTTATAAAAAATTGGAATAATTTCTTATTGCGATATTTGCCTTCTCTGCAGCTAATCTTGTAGTTCTTTTGGGATTGGGGTTGTTTTTATTCGTTCCTATTTTTGTTTTATTTTGAATTAGATTATTTTCTATAATTAGTTTTGTGTACATAAGGTTGAGTGTGTATTCACCCAAGTCTCTATTTAGGGATGTGTTATTATTTAAGTTTCGTTTGATTTCGATTGCCTCGCGGACAGTTTGTTTGATTCCTAGGTCATTGCTAATTAGAACTGTTTCGTCAAATTGAACATAAACCGTAAAATTACGTAAACCGTAAAATTAAATTTATTCACACTACGTATTATCAATACATCTAAAAAAAAAGTATTTTCCCATCTGTTTCGGTCTCTAGAGTGAATTGCAGGTTTCTGTCGTAAGTATTTAAATGTTCTAGAAAACCTTTAAGTTCAATTTCGCCATAATTCCAAACTGAAATTACGTCGTCCATGAAACGTCCCCAAAACACATGATTAAGAAAATACGAACCTAGGGCCCAATTTTCAAGATTTTCTACGAAAATATTTGCGAGTAGGCCTGATAGAGGTGCTCCCATAGGAGACGTATTTCTTAGATGTATTGATAATACATAGTGTGAATAAACTTGATTTTACGGTTTACAGAAAACCTACCCATAATAATAGATACCTTCACTTCAAGTCTAACCATCCTCCATAGGTTAAAAGGGGTCTGGTAATATCTCTTGTGGATAGAGTACTTAATATCTGTTCAGAGCCGTATATTAAAAAACAATTAAATTTTATTATAGACATACTTTTTGGCAACGGGTACCCAATTTCTCTCATAAATACTGTTATTGCTCAAAGATTAATATGCATTCTTCTAAAGCCTTAAATCACACACCTATAAACGATTCAAATAAACCCACAAGCACGATCTACCTACCTTATATTCCGAAAATTACTTAAAAACTGAAAAAAGTTTGTTTAAAAAATAATTTAAGTGTTGTATTCACAAGTAATTTAAGTATAATGAAACTTCTCAATTCTGGTAAGGATAAAACCCCAGTTACTCGTCTAAGAGGAGTGTATCAAATACCATGTAGTTGTGGAAATTATTACATTGGTCGAACCCACCAATATTTAGGAACAAGATTGCAGCAACACAAAGAAAGTATTGAAAAAGCATTAAAATCTAAAAATAACTCCATATCTTTCGATTCAGCTTTAAGCAATAATATTTTTGAAAATCCAAACAGTTATGTTCTATTTGACGAAACAATTCTAATTAGCAATGACCTATGAATCAAACAAACTGTCCGCGAGGCAATCGAAATCAAACAAAACTTAAATAATAATACATCCCTAAATAGAGACTAGGGTGAATACACACTCAAACCTATGTACACAAAATTAATTATAGAAAATAATCTAATTCAAAGTAAAACAAAAATAGGAACGAATAAAAACAAGCCCAATCCCAAAAGAACTACAAGATTAGCTGCAGAGAAGGCAAATGTCGCAATAAGAAATTATTCCAATTTTTAATAAATACAGTTAGTGAAATGAATTAACCTTTTTAGCTTGTAAAATGTTAGCTTTTATCACACAGTCTTGGGTGAACTTTTCATTAAGGAGTAATGATACCAACGGTATTTTAAAAAACGGATTTTTAACCGAGAACTTTTATTGTAGTGTGTTATTATTTATTATTTTCTTTGCTGAAGACGGCCCTTAGATATAGGGTCGAAATATTCAAATAGGTGTTTTTCGTTCACTGTCTTGGGATAAAAGTCCTCATTATTCTCTCTTCTGCATTTGTATGGTAAAAAGTGTTCTTTAATTGCATTAAATTAAGTCAATGATGTTTGTTGTAAGGCAACTAGGCCCCACTATTTCTTAAATGTTTGTCATAAACAAGTTCGCTTCTAGGATCTTTATTATTATTGGTGTTATGTGTTTTTTTTTTTTGTTTTTTTTTTAAATAATAAATAATAAAATTAAACAGGAATCCGAATAATCAAGACTTTTTAAAAAAAACTACTTGGTTCTGCTTTTCTCCTGTTACAGATCTTGATGATAGTAATTTTGGAGCATTAGATGTAATCTAACAGATCATTGATCATTAGATTACGATTGGGATCGATATGGTCAAAAACAATATGCAGAATAATTACAGTCCCTCAGACTTCAACAACATGATCACCCTTGCAACTATTTGCAGTCACAGTCACATGTAGACGCAGTCACAGTCGCAACTAGTCTCTGTAACAAGTCGTTATTGTTACAACCGCAATTAGTTGCAGTCGCATGTAGTTGCAATCACAAGCAGTAGCAGTCACAAGTTGTTGCAGTCACAATCACGAATACTTGTGTAATTGCAATTAAAACTCAAGAACATGGTTTAGATTAGAGATTAAATAAAGAAAATAAGTTTTTTTTAAATGAAAGTAAGGAGCAACATTAAAACTTAAAACGAACAGAAATTACTCCGTATATGAAATCCTTTTCTTCCTCAACGTCCCGCTATTTATGCTAAAGTTCGGCTCTTTCTCTTAACTCTATTCTTAAAACAGTAAGAAACTTTAGCGTAAAGAGGGGCGTCGAGGAGGAAAAGCCCCTTTCATATACGGAGTAATTTCTGTTTGTTTTAAGTTTTAATGTTGCTCCTTACTTTCATTAAAAAAACTTGTTTTTTTTATTTAATTTCTGGACGTTTTTGAATTAATGCATGTTTTGATCTTGGCTCTCCGCACATAAATAATTAAAACGAAATTTGCATATTAATTAATTGCAATTAATCGGAAGATTTTGAGAAAAACGGAGCGACGGAGGAGGCCTAGTTGCCCTCTAATTTTTTTATTACTTAAAAAAGCAACTAAAACTTTTAATTTTTTACAAACGTTTTCATTAGTAAAAAATATACGTAACTTATGAATTGAATTACTTAACGAACTTCTATATTCGTATGTTTTTATAGCGTATATGAGGGGGGTTCAACCCTCGTCGATACCTCGTTACACTAAAGCTTAGATTTTGTGCCAAATCCTTAAGAATGACCTCTGAATCACCAAAGCCGTAGAATAAATAGTTGAAATTACTAAAAATACTTTAGCGTAAAGAGTGAGGTATAACAAGGAGGTAAACCCCTCATATGCGTAATAATTTTTGTTCGTTTTAAGTTTTAATGCTGTTCCTTACTTTCAGAAGAAAAAACTTTGCATATTTATTTTTTCATTGATTTTTCAAATAATGCTAGAAAATCCTGCACCCCCTTCATTGAAATTCTCTTCCTCTATGCGAAGTTTCTCCGTGGAAATATCCTCCAAAGTAACCCCCCTCCAACTCTCCCCCCTAAACCAAAAAATCCCCCTGAAAACGTCTGTAAACTTCCCAGTAACCATTATTATATGTAAACACGGGTCAAAGTTTGTAACTTGCAGCCCCTCCCACGGGGGCCGCGGGGGAGTAAGTCGCCCCTAAAGATATAGTTATTAGGTTTTTCGACTATGGTGAATAAAATGGCTATCTCAGAATTTAGATCGGTGACTTTTGGGAAAATATGAGCGTGGGAGGGGGCCTAGGTACTCTCCAATTTTTGGTCACTTAAAAAGGGAACTAGAACTTGTAATTTCCATTAGAATGAGCCCTCTCGCGACATTCTAGGACCACTCAGTCGATACAATCACCCCTGGGGGAAAAAACAAATAAACACGCATCCGTGATCTGTCTTCTGGCAAAAACTGCGAAATTCCATATTTTTGTAGATAGGAGCTTGAAACTTCTACAATAAGGTTCTCTGATACGCTGAATCTGATGATGTGATTTTCGTTAAGATTGTATGTCTTTTAGAGAAATTCCTGAGAAGTTGCTGTCATCCCCTTTTTTCAACCAATGTTTTCTTAATGTTTAAAAAATGTATTTTCTTTTTAGAATATATTATTTTATTGCTAATTTAAAATGTCTTTTTAATCTATAGCAAATGTATAGCTAGCAAAAGAAGAGTTGTCTCACTGATACAATGATCTTTGGGGGAAGGAGAACTAGGCGTTAAACATATATTTATTTTTTTTTGTTTAGATTTTCTTTGAAACACTCAGTGATTTTGTTTTTAATTTTTATTTTAATTTTTTTTTAATATTTACAAAGATGTAAGTATTTTCCATATAGATTGTAGGGTACAAATAGAACTATTTTTTATCTTATTTTGTAGAAATGTGTCAAGTTGTTACTTAATGTTTCAAAACTCTTAATGTTTTTAACATTTTTAGCCAATAGGTAGAACAAAAAGTTAAATATAACTTTTCTATTATTTAATGGTAAAAAGTGTGCTTCAATTTCATTAGCTTAACTCAATGATGTGTTTTGTAAGCCAACTAGGCCCAATTATTTCTTAAATGTTTGTCATAAACAAGAATAGGAATAAAGAAGCCTTTTTAAACAACTGCCTTTATTCTGCTCTTCTCCTGTTCGAGATTTCAATGCTTGTAATTTATGAAAATTCATCATTATAATGTAAATTACACAATTGGGATCATTATTGTCAAAAGTAATATGTTAGATAATTACAGTCCCCCTACTTGAATAATATGGTCACAGACACAAGTATTTGCAGTCACAGTCACTGTCGCAACCAGTCTCTGTCACAAGTAGTTACTGTCACAACCACGAATAGTCGCAGTTGCAAGTAGTTACTGTCGAAAGTAGTTGCAGTCACAAGCAGTGGCATTCGCAAGTAGTTGCAGTCGCAATCACGAATACTTGTATAGTGACAATTAAAACTCAACAGCATTGTTTAGTGTAGAAATGATGTTATTCTTACAACCTGGATGAACCTAATCCCTTTAATCGAATTCAACAACCCTCCTGAAGTTTCCTTAAAGTTCAAACTTCATATCCTAGCTATCCCTGAAAAAATTCTAATGCACTTTTTGACAAGCTGGACAGGCATACTGTCTTAATTAAGCTCAAAATCCTTTGGATATTCCCTGAAAGTTTAAACTTAATCCACCAAGTTGTTCCAATATTGTTTCGCCTTAATACTCTTAGCCGTTCCTGAGACATTGCACACTCCATTTTGACAAATTTGATGCATATAATATCTTATGATTTTCTTCAACATGCCCCTCAATATTTCCTGAAAGTTACAACTTAATACCTTAAGCCGTTTCTGAGATTTTGCAGATACACCTTTTTAACAACTGGTATGCACCTGGTGTCTTTTGATTTAGTTTAAAATTCCCAAACATTCTCTGAAAGTTTTAACTTATGCACTCGGTAACTCCTGATATTTTGCAGATGTGCCGGGGAAGCACATTTTCCTTTACTTTAGTTCAACTGAATACCGTCTGACATTTTATGATTTTGCAGTTACGCTCTTTTAGCAACCTGAATCCATTTGTTGCCTTTTAATTTAGTTCAACATTTGCTGAATAATTTCCAGAATCTTCAACTAAATAACTTTTTTTCTGCCTGAGATACCGCAGATAAGCCCTTGTGACAGCCTGGATGCCCTTAAACTCTTTTAATTAGTTCAATAGTTGTTTTAGTAGCAGTAGCAGCAGTTACTGTGGCCTATAGCAGTAGAAGTGAAAGCAGCCGTCACAGTTGCAATTATACTAGTAGTAGTACTAGCTGTCGCAAGAAGTCACAGTTGCAGGTATTCGCAGTCACAGTTGCAGTCACAATCAGTTGCAGCCGCATTAGCAAGTAATCGCAGTTACAAATAGCCACAGTAGCAGTTAAAGGTAGTCACAGTGACAGTCGAAAGTGGCCGCAGTCACATATAATCGTTGTCAAAGTTGTAAGTAGATGTAGTTACAGTCACAATATTTGCAGTCATAAATAATCACTGTTGTAGGTGCAGTCACAAGAAGTCGGAGTAGCAGGTAGTCACAGTCACAGATGCAAGTATATTTGTTACAGTCACAGTTGTAGGTAGTCGTTTTCGACTACTTACCGCACATAGTGCATTTTATTTCAGTTGAGCATTCCCCTTTAACATTCCCAGAAGTTTCACCTTAATACCCTTAGCCTTTACGGACATACCCTGGATCGAACATTCGGCCGTTTCCCAATAATACAGCCTATTTACAAACAATGGGAAACTTGTATAATTCGCAACCCTGGCCCAGGGGCTTTGGGGAGTTATGTCATCCAAGGAGGCATAGCTATTGGATTTTTTGGCTATTTTGAATTATTCAAATATCTCAAAATTCTAATCAGTGTTTAAGAGGGCATCTAAAATGGGCAAAGGGGCTTTTTTAGCCTCCAATTACTTCTCAACATCGCCTCAACATGCCTTAAAGTTACAGCTTAACACCCTCAGCTGTTCTTGAGAAATTGCTGTCATACCCTTTTGACAACCAGCATACACATTACGCGTTTTGATCTTGTTCAGCAGCCCCCCCCCCAGTATTTTCTGAAAGTTTCAACTTGATACTCTATTCTTTTTTGGAGATCCAGAACCAAACATATCCCCTTTCCCCATAACAAACGCTATATGCAAACAATAGGAAACTTATACGACTTACAGCCTTCACTTCTGGGGTTGTGGGGTATCGTCTCATCCCCAAAGGCATTGTAATTTGACCTTCAGACGTTTTTGAACCAAAACTTAATCCCAAAATTCTTATAAATTTCTCTGCGGGGAGGGCCTCTGTAATGGGAACGAAAGGGGACCGGCTGCCCTCCGATCACATTTGAATTTAAAGAGAGGCTCTAGAACATTCAATTTTTTACCGACTGAGCCACCTGCTAAGTTTATACGGCCTCCTTTTCCTATAAAGTGGCTCGGGAAAAAGTAATAATAAAATGATGAATCAAAGGCGTTTGGCTCTTTACTATAGGCAACACTAAAGCGTTGCCTTTGAAACCTTAATATCTTTATGATTTACTTGTTGTTAAGTCACTCTATATATTATGGCAAATGAACACACATTGTTTGAAATGCAAATCATTTTTAGTAAAGAGCTCTGGCAAATGCATGTATATATTTAGGGGTTTTAAGGGGTCGGCAAACTCCCGCTTAATTGCCGTCTATCATTTCGTTTTAAGTTTGACTTTGTTTCTACTTTTAAATCCAGGCCCTTCTAAGTCTCGGCCGCAGTATAATCTATCATTTTTAAGCTTTTTTTGTGATTATCTATTTTAATTTCTGTTTTAGATTCATTTTTTTATTCATAGTATAGTCTGTTCGTTTTAAGTTTTACTTATTATGTAACTTTATTTCTGTTTATTTGGGTTTTATCATGGCTCTTCATCTGTTTTTGACACTTTTTTAAAACACATTAAAAGCCAAATGGAAAAACGGCATAAGCTACTTGAGGCAACACTGGTCAAAATGCGTTCTCTTTAAAATCTTCTTCTAAACTGCAGTCTACTTGCAGTTCCTCTCTAGGGATTATTTTCCTTCGGACTTCTATTTTTTCGAATAAGTTTATCTATATACTTTCCGCTAAGACAAAGGAAGCTGTTAATAGTATGCAAATTGGTCAATATTCGAAGGCAATTCCGGTGATCAAAACAAAATGGGACAATAACTAGGAAAATATGACAAAGGACGGGCCAATTTTTATAGTAAACAGGGTCTCCAGCTCATAAATTTGCAGTGGGTAAGAACAATAAATGCATTGAGTTTATAAAAGCCACTAAAAAGGATATATTGAGTTTCTCAGTTGCAGAGAAAGTAATACTGCATGGTGTGGCATTCGATCTTGAAAAGTCACGTAATTCCTTCAATCACCTATTATGACAAAAGGGCGAGGAGGGGACAGAGGTCATTGTGTGAGCAGTGAAGGAGGATCCCAGGGACCCAAAAGAGTGCATTTCCATCCCCAAATTTTCTAACTCACCCTGAGCCTTCAGATAAACATTGAAAGGGGGCGGCATGGGTGTAAGAGTTTATCTCTATTTTTCCTTCAGTTAGACTATGCCTGAGTAAGGCTGTTTCGGGGGGATACCTCCTTTCTCAGAGACGATAAATGTTTATGATGTTTATTTTAAAGTTTCATTTAACTAAACTGCCTTCCTTCATATTTCATAAAATTATTTACATTGATATATAAGTAAGTATATAATATATAAGTATATAAGTAAGTATATAAGTAATATATATGAGTATATAAGTATATAAGTAAGTTACATATAATATTTAAGTATACAAGTAAGTAAATATGTAAGTAATATATAAGTATATAAGCATAATATATAACTATAGAAATATAAATATATAAGTAAGCATCAGCTATAATGACAGAAGGATAATGGGTCATACTTAGGTGGAGGAAAGATGCCTCAAGAAGAAGTTTTTCATGCCCAAGTAACTGATTGAACCTTCAGATAAATATAGAATGACGTTTGGTAAGGGAAGGGAGTAGGAATTGACGTCTAATTCTTCTTGATTTCCGGGAATACTTTTGGTCAGCGCCTTTATTATTAGGGCTGGACAGGGGGAAGAAGATATGCAGCCCCTCCCACCATGACAGTCTTTTTTTATGTAGCATAAAATATTACATTCCAGCTCCTACAGGTTAAAGAGGCTAGGCGGGGCATCATGAGAATCGCCTGTAAATTTGTTGAGAGGGGGTGAGAGTGCTGCGCAGAATTTTCATTCACATGAACAATAATACCCTTTGCGTTTATCCAAATTTCTAAAGCTAAAATATTATAAAGAACTTTTTTGCGCCAAAATTTTCACGAAATAATCAAATCTTGTCTAAAATTTCAATTATAATTCAACATATTAATTCTTAAGTGGAAATCTGACAAAGCGGCACATTTGCAGTTATTGACATGTACAATTTAACAGCAAGAAATTTGTGGCTTACGAGACTGATAGCCCACGACATATTTTGGTTAGGCCTGGGCATGATTTGAAAAACGATCAAAAAACTAAGAAAAATAACAATTTTTCCAGCTGAAATTAAGGAGCAAAATTAAACCTTAGAACCAGGATAAATTATTCCCTACATAAGGGGAGCCGTTCCATCCTCAAACCCTCTTTATTCTGAAGTTTGACTTTTTGTCCCAATCCCTTCAGGACGACTCCTGAAGCACAAGGGCTGTTGAATTGGATGAAAGGAACAAATAACTCGAGTATAACAAACTAGGGGCTAAGGAGGGGTTGCCTCCCCTTATATACGAAATAATTTCTGTTCCTAAGCTTTTATGTTGCTCCTTACTTCAAGTCGTAGAAAACTTCTTTTTTATTTATTATTTTTAGAATAATCAGCTATGCTCTAGAATTTAAAAATAATATCAGGCTACCTATAGTTAAATAATGTGACTGCATTTGTTCAAAAAATGACTAATTCATTTTAGAAAATTAAAATTTTATTTCAATTTACTTAAAATCCTTGGAAGTATTTCGAAGCTTTATTTCACAAAGATCTATAATATTTTTTTTTTAAACGATGACCCAATCAGAATTTTGTGGAAAGGTCTCTGTCCTTTGAATAACCAAGAGTAGACTAAATTGTGATTAACAATCATAATTATTAAACAAAACAATATAATATTCCAAACAAGACAATATTCCTCTAAAAATCTAAGTAGGATGTGTAAACAAAATATTAAAGATATGTAAAAAATGACCCATGCCATGAAATGAGGCTTATTAGAAATGTACTGCCTATATAAGTTCTAACACTTTGTATATAATTTCTTCAGTTACCCATTCATCGTTGCTTGAAAAGGGTCCTATTTTGGTTTCAGTGTTTATTTTGAGGTTTGGTATTAATACTGTTCTTAGGACTTTTTTCTACAATTTTTATTATTCTGCACTGAGGACGGTTGAGCCGAGGTCTCAACCGATATATTTGCATAATTATATTCTATTTTTGGCTTGCTGCTATTGTCATTGTTTCTCTCTTTGCGATTTTTTCGTTTTGTGTCTCTAAGACAAGGTAACTGTGCTGGAATGTGGAATGTTGGAATTGTGCTGGAATTGTGTTGTGCTGGAATTGTAAAAATGTTTATTTTTTTAATGTTTATAATTGTTTATATTGTTTATAATGAATTTAATGTTTATAATGAATTGTAAATGGAATTGGAAAAATGTTGTGCTGGAATTGTGGAATGTGGAATGTTGGTCATAACGCTAAATGCGTTATGACCAAATTCCAGAGTAATATCAGGCTACATATAATTCAATAATGGGAATGCAATTGTTCAAAAAACGACTAGATTTCTTTCAAAGTATTTCATTTGCTGAAAATACAGCATCAGTTTGAATTTTTCAAGTGTTTTCAAGCTTATTTTCACGAGGATTTATTATTCTTCTTGGAAAGAGCAAGGAAATCAAGAATTTGTGGAAATACAGAAAGGATATAGGAAAAAAATATTGTGAAAACCCCTTGAAGAAAATAAATGACAAATATTTTCAAATAGTACTAATGAGAAAGATATAAATAACTTATATGGGTTTTAGCACTTTAGGTCTTTTAAGCAAAAAATCTTTGAATCTTGGATATAACGAATATGTGGTTCTTTACTGAATTTCTTACTTCCAAGCAAGACCAAGGACTGCTAGTTACGGCAAACAGAGATGCACAACGAAAATCCAAATTAATCATTCAAGTAAAAGAACTCGAGTATTATCCAATTATAACTCAAAACAGGCCTAAATTGATAATTCAAGTATACGGCAATCATAAGCTTAGCGATCAATTATTTTTCGTGTCCTTTTTACTTTTCGTATGATTAGTATCTATAGAATTCAGTAAAGTGAATATATCTCAAATTTTCAGCATTTAGTTTCAGTGAAGTGAAGAGTGACTAACATTACAAAGAAAAGAAATTACCAAACATTAGAGAGAAGCTATCACTCCTTGGAAGACCCACAATGCCTTCTAGAATATAGTTGCTCTTGACTTAAAACTCTTCAGGTTGAAAAACAAATTTGAAAGTTGAGTCATTATATCAAAATTAGGGGGATACGAGCATTTTTAAACAACGCATCAAAATTTCCTCGTATTCTTTTTTGTTATGTTTTTACGAGTCAAACTCCTCCCCTTGGATACGGCCTTGTTTGCACATGGGTGCTAATTTAGTAAAGTGGGGGGGGAGCCTTATTAATTTTTTATTTGGAGACATAAAATGGTTTTCGTCAGATTCTAAGGGGTTTGTCTTTATAGTAAAAAAAAGTTAGCCGAGGTGGGTCATCTACGCTGCCTACTTAAGAAAGGCGGCTTAAGAAAGTCAGACCCTGCTTATTAAAGATTTATTGAATCAGTAATTTTAAGCATTTCATATGTCATGCACATTTCTTATTTAAGTCGAGGATTGTTGTTCAGTTGTTGATTTACCGAAGAGTATTAGTTAATTTCTTACCATTCAGAAGATACCCGTTAGATAAATAGATAGAACCGAAAGCTTCTTATTCTTTGTCAATGAATAAGTTCATGAAGCGGATGTGAGGGAGCAGAGATGGTTTTAGAGGAGGGTTAAGGGGGTGTTTATTCCCGGCACAGAAATTTTAGGAGGACAACATTTCAAATAAATAATCTAACATTTATAATCCACTTACAATTTTGATTTTTTTTTCTTTTTTTTTTTTCATAAGATAAAGCAGAGGGCGCAGCTCAAATTGAGTCCGAAATTTTCATTTTTCCCGTAGTTTTCCCATATAAAGTAAGAAACGTCAGATTTAATTAAATACAAAATTGTGTTAGTAAATTATTTTTTTTAACAGATTCAAATTTGTTAAAATTTTGCCAGGAGAAGGGGGGTTCTAAAAACTGCTGTTGGACAGGAAAGGTGCTAATCTAGATTACATCCCAGGCACCAGAGAGGTTAGAACGGTAACTGTGTGTGGACAGGACAAGGTCCAAAAAATAACTCAAGCCCACAGCCCAACTGCAAATCTTGGATGTGGCAGATAACTTTGAACGTCATTAAGAAAAACAATTACAGGCAATTACTTTTAAAATTCTGCTGTAGACTTTATACTTCAAAATATAGAAAACCTCAAATCAAATCTACCTCAAGATAAGTAAAACCAAATTATGTATATTCAATCAACAAACTTACCATCTCCTAAAAAGGCTTTGACGGGACCTGAAACGCACCATAATATTAAATATATAATGTTTAAAATCATAACTTTTGACATGATGTAATAATAAATTCGTAATGCACTTTACACAAACTCCAAAGGATCTACACCTTCTAATTTTAAGATATAATTCCAGATAAAGCACACCCGAAAATATATGATGACATAACGGAGCTAAATCTCCAGCATCACTGATCTTGGAATTTCTAAGATCTTCTGTTCTCCAGGAAATTTAAGCGCTTGATAAATGAGGGACTATCTCTGATTGGCTATATATTTACCCAATAATAGCCCATTCTTTGGGGTTTCCTGTCAACCAGTTTTAACGATTAAAAAAAAAGTCATTAGAGTGAAAAGGGAAATTAAGCTAGGTCCGTGAAGGTGAGGTAAATTCAAATGATTTGTCAGATTTTCCGTTGGGCTAGCTAAGTTATACTAGTAACTTGATTACTCTAGAAGAACGAGGGGGGGCACATTGCCCCATCAAAAATTCAAATTTAGTCAAGCAAAAGTAAAAATTAGAATTTCTTTAAAAATTCTTCAGATAGATAAATTATTTATTTGAAAAAAAAAACAATTAAACACTGATCATTTTGGAAAAGCCAACAAATAACTCACTTATAAATGGAACCAAGGTATGCCCAAACAGGTCGGGAGGGGTTAGCTTAGAGTGGAAAGGGACGCCTTTCTTACATAGGACTCATCAAACAGTTCATGGTAAAAAACTATAAGTGAGAAGTACCTCCGCTAAATAGTAAATTAAATAAAAAAAAAAAAAAAAAAACAGAACAATTGGCCTTCTATGCTGACTTCAATAATATATCATTCATCAAGTTTAACCTTCCTTACCCATCAAAAGCTAAAAGACCGAGAAGATTTACCTAATGTTCGAAAAAGCGGGGAAACATCTACAACAATCCAAGCGACCTTAATGAAAACCACGCCATTAAAATTAACATAGCAGCTCCTAGTTTTCAAGCTCCTATTTACAAAAATATGGAATTTTGTATTTTTGGGGCAGAAGAAATATCATGAATGTGGGTTTATTTATTTTCTTTCCAGGGCTAATCCCACAACCTGGCGGTCCTAGAAGATTTAGAGAAAGCTTATTTGAATGGAATTCAAAGTTCTATGGCTCTTTTTAAGTGACCAAAAGTATCAGAGACCCACTAGCGTTCCCTACCACGCCTATTTTTATCTATTTCTATCTGTTTTATTCAGCATACCTGAAAAGTCCAATAACAATGCCTCTACTGATGAAATAATCCGCCACAGTCCCCGGAGGAAGCGCTTTAAGTTGCGAAATTTGCCAATATTGTTCTCATGTAGTATTTGTTGTTGGGAAATATATGGAAATTTTGTTTAAAGGGAATTTTTGTGAGGGGGATTTCCCCGCGGAAGGATTTTCCTTTTAATGAACTTTGCCCGTTGTTTACATATGCTATTGGCTATTGTGAAGTACCTAAATATTTTTTGGGAGGGGGATTTTTATGGCGGGCGGGGGGGCATATTAAACATTTTTTCATTGAGGAATTTTTCAGAGGGAAAGGAATTTTTTAAGGTAAAGGGAATTTTCCATGGAGAGGAGTAGGATTTCTCGGTACTATTTAAAAAACAGAAATCAGAGGTAACACTATAGCGTTGCCTATAGTAAAGGCCATTATGTTCCAATGTTTATTATTTTTCCTGGGGTCTTTATAGGGAAGCAGTGGTCTTATAAACTTTGGAGGGGGCTCAATCGATCGGCAATCGGATGCTCTAGTGCGCGTTCTATGAGTCAATGTAATCTCAGGCCAACCAGCCCCTCGCGATCTTTTTTCCCCAGATTTATCAAATGGAAATTTAATATATACTTTTATTAAAAATAGTTAAAAGATTAGAGAACAATACTCCGGGGTCGAAACAGCCCCCAGGGCCCAGCGACAGGTGTTTTAAGTTATGCACTGGGGGCATATGTAGTTCATAAGGGCAGGATGCTCATACAAACTTCAGAGGGGCTCATTTCATAGGAAATTGAAAATTCCAGTTCGTTTTTTAATAGTCAAAGAGGTCATGGGGCAACTAGCCCCCCACACCCCACCACGCCCTTTTTTCTTCAAACCCATCCGAAAAAATTTGAGACATTCATTTTGCTAAAAAAAAATGTTCAGACATCAGATAAAAAAACTTCGGGTCGTCAAAACCCCCCAGAGCCCAGAGGGCAAGCATTTTAAGTTATGCCCCGGGGATATGCAAGGTTTTTATGTAAGAGGTGGTTGCAAAACGTAGTATCTACAAAAAAAGTCAAATGTCAGATAAGAATGGATCAGCTTAATTCCACTATAAGGAATCCAATAGTACAAACAAAATAATTCTTCAATGGTTATTTTTGTTGATTTCGCCCAGTATCTACATATTTTACACAGGAATTCAGCTTTGTCTCGTGTCATGCCTAATATGTACATATTAGAAATCGTCTGTTTTGCCAAACCCTAGTATCTCCCAAATTATGTTTTACCATATATATAGTAAACCATGAATATCCTTTTGAAAATGCTAGTGTCTGACACTTGTCCGACATTTGAGCCCAGAAAAAGGCAATGATGTGGGTGTATTCGTTGTTTAATTTGCAGGCAGTCTACAAAATATATACATCTACAAAACATCTACAAAACATGACATATACATTTATTTTTGCCAAAAAGAATGTCCCATAGCACACAAGCATTCGGAATCTTTCTTCTAGCAACAAAAAATGCAGAATTCTTTCTTTTTGCTTATATGAGTTTTGTAAAACCTAAAGTTAAGGGTAAGTAAAACTTTTTATCTAATAGCAGCCCTCCCCTAAGGAATTATTGCGTAGGATCCCCGCCTTTATTAAATTCATGGTTATTTTTGCTTATATTTTCATCGAAAGAAAATGGAATTTCTCAGAATATTGTTTAACATCCCACCTGTACAGCGTCATTACGTAACACCCACGTGTGCACCGTATTACGTAACACCCACGTGTTTTCTCCCCCTTCCCTTAGATACGACTGGAGATATTCCACTTGACTAGCAGACTTGCGATCCAATTACGTAACAGCGAATAGTAAATAAAACCCATAATGTAATAAGCGCATGTTGCGTAGAATTTCTCGCTAGGGACTCCTGGTAGTTAGGTTAGGTTAGGGACTCGGAGAAATTGGATGCTAGGGCCTACAGCGGTTAGATTAGGGATCCGATGGAATTGGATACAAGAGCACCCACTTAGGGTCCAAAATTGGATTCTCAGACCCTGTTGGTTAGGTTAAGGGCCCTGGCGAAATTAGATGCTAGGGAAACTATTGGAATTGAATGCTAGGGTCCCCCATTAGAATTGCTTGCTAGGGTTTCTTGTTAGAATTTGAAGCTAGGGGGCCCAGTGGAATTGCTCACCAGAGTTCGATGTCTTGAAAGTTCCCCCACTAGTGGGCCCCTGAAGGTTTTTTTCAGAATCAAAGAAACTATTAGGTAACAATCTTAGAAATAATGGAGTAAAGAAGCTTTGAAAGCTTTTTCCCCTGGCCTTCGTAAGTTTTTAAACACTACTTATTATGTAACAAGCAAAAATAAACATTCCTCATGACGTAACATGCACCTGCGTCTTGAAGAAGTCTAAAAAAATGTCAGAATCGGGATTTGAAGGGATACCGTGCTTGTCGGACCTGGAGCCCCCTCACTACTAATGATTAATAATCAAAAGTTGTGACTCCCTTTTTAAGAGTCAAAAGTGATCCAATCCCTCTAACCTCTTTTCCCGAAATACATGGTATAAAATTTTTAATTAGCTATTATTTTCAAAATAGATCAAAGATCATATATAAAAAAAAATTCTGGGATATACAACTACTACTAATAATAATAATAACTCACTGCAGCACCAAGCCACCTGAGGCCAACACAACTGCGCACTCTCTTCCTCCAACCTAATCTATTTAAAGCAAAGGTGATCGAAATTAGTTAGTCCCTCCCACCTCCCGAAGACCTTTTTCTCCAAATGCATCCGATCAAAATTTTAAGAAAGCCGTTTTGCTTAATATGATTCAAAGATCAAATAAAAAAATTCCAGGGTCAAAACAAACCTCCAGAGCCCCTGGGCTAGTGTTTTAAGTTAAATTCCAGGGGTATATAAGGTTTTATGTCAAGAGTGGTCGTATAAACTTCAGTGGCTCATTTGAATAGCAACTGAAAGTTCTTGTTCCCTTTTTAAAAGTCAAAATTGATTCGATGGCAGCTAGTCTTCCTCCCCCATCAGGTCTAAGGCATAAGACTCCAATGTTTTATTTTTCCCAGAGGCACTTCCTATAGAAGGGATGCTTGCATCCCTTGATTTGAAACCGAAAGTTATAGTGCCCTTTTTGAGTCAAAAGAGATGAAAGGATGACTATTTTCCTCACATCCTTTCACCCCCGAATACGCCAAATACAAATTATACCCCTGGGGTATATGAGAATCCTATGGAAGGAATGTTTGTATAGCCTCTAGAGGGGTTTAATTCAATTCCAAATTGGAATTTCTAGTACCCTCTTTAAGAGTCAAAAATGATTGGAGGGCAACTAGCCCTCCAAGTCGTTTTCCTCAAAATACATCCAATCAGAATTTTGATACAGCCATTTTATTCACAATAGTTTAAAGAGTGAATAGAAAAACATACCATGGTCGACACAACCACCCAGAGCACGGAGGCAATCAAAAGTGATCGGCGGGCATCTACCACCCCACTGCCACACGCACCCTCCCCAAATACATTCAATGAAAATTTTTGAGATAACCATTTGGTTTGAAATGGCCCAACGATCAGATAACAAACTCTGGCGTCAACATAACCCTCACCAGAACCAACGAGAAGGGTTGTAACTGATCCCTGGGGGTATATAAGATTTTCATGGAAGGAATGGTTGCATAAATTTTGTAATGGGCTCATTCTATCGGATATTGAAAGTTTTGGTTCCCTTTTTCAGAGTCAAAAGGGACTGGAGGGCAACTAGCCTCCTTTTCCTCCTTACCTAAATCCGCCTGATCAAATTGCTTAGATAAACATTTTGTTAATATAAGTCAAAATATCAAATAGCAAAACCTCCAAGGTCAACACAACCCCCCAGGGCCTGGGGGCAAGTGTTGTTTGTTGTACTTTACTTATTTTTGACTTATGTCTCCTGCCGGCCGTGGCTCAGCGTTGAGAGTCAGCTATAGAGATGTCAGCTTCATCCAACTATTGCAATCAGCACCTAAAGCTGTTGCGTCGTGGACATCGATGTTTGCCAGCTTCAAGCATCTTGAATGATCGGACCATCGGTGTTTTGGTCTTCCGCAGGGTCGTTTCAGCCTTTGTACCCTGTGGGCATATAAGGTTCTTATGTGAGGGTTTTTAGAATATCCCAAAGATCAGATAAGCCGAAACTCCATCCCCACTCAAACAAACTTATTAGTGGTATTTTATTCCGAAACATAAGGGAACTGACCCCTGGCTCCCCTACATGGTTCAACCCCTCCCCCACAAAAAAACTTATTAACGACATTTTATTATGATAATTATGGAAACTCAATCATCGCCATCCATGGCCCCTCCCCCTAAAAAACAGACAAACACAACTCATTAACAATATTTCATTCCAAAATTTACGGGAGCTGAACCTTTGTCCTCCATAGCATGATACCCCTCCCCTCGGAAAAACTTATCAATGATAAATCGTGGAGCTTACTCCTGGCCCTCCCTTCATGTCCCAGCCCCTCCCCTTCCGAAAAAAACTTATTAACAATGTTATACTCCAGCGTAGATAACTTCGAAGACCACACTGCCTTTTCATGACGAAAGTAAAACAGTTCAAAATAGGGATGAAACCTTTTTATTGACAGTGAATAGACATAATATTATTTAACTGCATATTTCGAACACATATACAGTGTTCATCATCAGCAGTATGATGCTGATTCATTATCTCCAAAAGTCATGGGAATTCAGTTTAATTTGATTGACTCTTTCCAAGTATGATAGACAGGGCTGGATAAAGAGCGATTGGAACAGTCAGGCCCAATAGGACCCAAGGTTTGGAAGGGCCCCGTACTGACATTAAAATGAACAGAATTTTCTCGAAGTTGTTAAATATTCTTAAAAATTCCAGTAAACTTTGCTTCCGGAGAGACAATTTTACAAATTAAAGCCAATGAAAAATTATCTGATACCAATAATGAATCAGAAAAGGTTAAATAGTTTATCAGCTATGTCAATTGGAAGATGCATGAGATTATACCTTCCATACAGTTTTAGAAGAATTTATAGAATAAAAATTAAAAACACACACATTCATTTACTAATATTTGGCGATGTAAATTTCAAAAAATATTTTCAGCAGTTTCATAATATCTAGAAGACAGAAACTTAAATTAACGGAAGCTCAAAATGAGGACAAACAGGACCAAAGAGGACAAAAACATAAGCTAATATGAACAAACTGGACCATCAACTGAGACAAGATAAAGCGAACAGCCCGAGATATATATGCACGAGTGAAAGTGAACAACCTAGATTATCAAAAGTGACAAGACCAATCTGAGCAGCTAAGGCAAGGGACGTTGAAGAAATGTCTGAAGCAATGATGAACAAGAATGAATAACAAAAAACATGTATTGAGAATACTTGTGAAAAAGACAACTACAATGAGTCAACAACGAAATTGAAGGACAAAAAAATATGTTGTATAAGTAGCAGTGAGAATTTAAAAAAAGTTAGAAGATATAACGAGAGAGAACAAAGAACTATGCAGTTAGAAGATAAATGGCTGTGAGAATTACATACAACAGCAGGAATCAGAACGTGTCAAAAATGAAACTGAAGAACAAAGAATTGTAGGCTTAGCAGACACACGAAAACAAGTATCAGAACGTGTCAAAATAACAGTTAAGAACAAAGAAATGTGTTGTTAGAATATCAGCGATGGCGAAAATCAGGATGGGTCAAAAATGAAAGGGAAGATGGAAGAAATATTACGTTAGAAGAAGAACAACATAATAGCAAACTTAAGCGCCAACTAACTGTGACGCAAAAATCCAGTAAAAGCCTGAAAAGATTCGACATGCATTCACTGTTGAGTTCTCCATTTTCCCGCAGGAAAAGTGGCAAACAAAGATGATTTATTTGAGGGTGGCTGCCTGCTTGGTCGAATTGCATTGCTACCTGCATAATGTTCGCATGAATTCGTTTTGTCTGTTACAGGACCTCATTTGCTCTCTAAGGAATTCCACAAACAAATACGAAAATTTAACTCATGCTTGGCTCAAGATTCATTCAACGTAAGCGATGATCAAACCATAAATGGTCGCAAGTTTTCAGTTTCCAAGTGGCATTACAAAATCAAATTAGTGGCAAATCCTTAGCAAACCCCTGAAGGTTATCTTGAAACGAATTTAAACGGCCAAATTTAACTTACTTTTAATTTGCCAAAAAGATTGCAGGGCAACTAGCCCCCCTGTCCCGCTCATTTTCTCCTGAAGACAAAAGGGTCAAAGTTTTGGCATGATCACGTAGTTTATGCTAATTGGAAGTTCTAGTATTTTTGTTTAGCCTTCTTCCTTTTCTTTTCTCTTTTTTTGTTTTGATTTTAATTATGATTTGTTATTGCATATTAATTTTTTCATTTTCATGACTAGAGTTTGGTCATTTTTTTAAATTTCGTTTTTGTTTGTTTTGTTCGTTATTTAAGAGTTTTTTCGTTAAGTGTTTCTTACATATATCGTCACCCAGCATCAACTGCTTTCATGTCTTTCTTTGGGCGACCGCTATGATTATGAATGAATGAATGAATGAATGAACTTTATTACCCGTAAAAGTATAAAAAATACAAAGTACGGAGTATTATAAATAAATAAAAACAAAAACGATAAACAGCAAAGAAAAAAAAAATTGTTACATAGTTTTGTAGTTAAACGAACTATATTGAAAGAAATGAATTAAACTAATAACTATGCCTTTGGGGACTATACGACCCCCTATAATCCCTGGTGAAAGGACTGTAAGTTACGCAATTTATCCATTGTTCATTAATAGCATTAGTTATTGGAAAATATACAGTATTTTCCCCGGAATCAACTTTCTATGGTGCAAAAAGTTTTTTTGGGTCGAGGAGGGGGTATTTTATAGGAAAAATTTTACACAGGGATGGAAGAGGATATCCTGGTATGACTCGAAAAACGGAGAGAAACTAAATTAAAAAAAACATATTATTCAACTGAAAGTAAGAAGCAACATCAGAACTTGTTATCAACATCAACATCAAAAAGTTATCAACATCAAAACTTGAAACGAACAGAAGCTATTCCGTATATGATGGGGTCTGTCTCTTCTCAAGCCCGCCCTCTTTATGGTAAAATTTGAATCTTTTCATAATTTCTTTAACAGTCGCTGGACACAGTCGCATAAGTGCACAAGAGGATCTAGTGTCTATGGTAAGGAAGCCCGTGTTTAAGCAAATTAAGGAGAGGAGGGCAGAGTCAGCCGAAGGCTGCTTACATAATATTACAATTTCTTATGTCAAGAAGTGTAAGTGCTGCGCGATAATTCCTAAGAGCCCTAGGAGTCTGCAAAAGTCCCCTATATGTTGCAAAAATAAGGTGAGCTGCCCGGCCTTCGCAATTTGCAATGCTTTTCTTTTGTTTGTCATAGTCTCTATTTAAGCATATTGTCAATGATTAGTATGCCTGTTTAATTAATTGATGGATTTTCTTGAAGCGATTAGACAGTCACCTTTTCAAATAACCGAATCTCAAAAGTTTTTTTTAGTCGATTTTTCAAAATCATTCAATTTTCCCTCTAGTCTGTAGATCTCAGGCAATTTTGTCTCTCCCCTGCACAAGCCCTTCAAAAGCATAATTGTTGTTTTTCTTGGAAATTCTATTAAAAAGAATAAGTTATTGAAAAGAATAGTCAGAGGCATACATACAGGGGCTCTATGGCCCACCCCCTCCTAGAAATCTCAATATTTTTCAATTTTTTCAATAAGCTACTGTTTATTCCTCCCTCCATCATACAAATTTGGACGTTTAAGAGAAAGCTAAAACAGTTTTTCAAAACTTACAAATATTGCAAATTTTGTTACCCTCCTTTTCCACCCACTAAATTTCATCTTTTACAAATTTTTGCCTTGCATGAGGGGGAAAGCTCCAGCCTATCTTTCTAACCATTGTGAGCTACAGATTAAAACAGAGCCTCAAAATTGACAGGGAACAGATTAGTGAAGTTTTGTCAAGTTAGATGGACCCTGCTTTGGCTTTGATGAAACATTCCAGTCCTTGTCTTGGAGATTAGCTTCAATGAAATTAGCTCATATGACCTTTATTTAGCCGAGAGCAAGAATATTTCTTGGATGTCATTAGCAACTTTACCATATAATTTAATCAGCTATTGCAGTATGAAGATTGTTAATAAACAGCTTAAATGGGACTTAAGAGATATTTGAAATTTCAAATTGGCATTTTGATAAAATACTTACGTCATATTGTTTATGTGATGAGGTTGCTACTTAATGGTTGTATTCGTTTTTTAGCCGTTTCTAAAAGTTGCTTGTTGAAAACCATTTAAAATTATTTCTACCACTTGATTAAGATTTGTATTACTAGGCGTACCGATAGTAATGAAGGTAAGAGGCTAAGACCTTTGAATTAATTCCGTTTCAAAATTAAAGGTACCATATGCTATACAGGGTATACGTATTTCACCATACATAAGCAGCAACAAAATTCAATATCGGATCCGATTTTGTTTTTAAGAGGATCATTGGCCCTAAGGGGTAGCTCAGTGACATTGTCGCTTTTGTTTTTTAAATGACTGCCATATATACTGCTACTACTACTACTTGCAGCTACGGCAGCATCAACTCACCTGAGATCATCACAGCTGACCATGCTCCTACTTCACCCCTATCTATTCACAGCTTTGATCTTTACAGTGGTGGTTCTGGCCCCTCTTGCGCCCAAAAAAAATATTGACTAACACCCCACCTCCCTTTCCCCCAAAAAGATTTTCAGGCCAAATTCTAACAAAATTGTTATTTATTAATTCAATTATTTTCGATTTATTAATTAATTATTAGTTTATGTTTTGTTATTTTCGATTTAGTAGTTTAATCACAATATTATCTAATTATTATTAATTACTTTCATTGTTACTTTTTAATTATCACTATTTTTTATTTAATTAATCAAATAAGGATCAATTAATTATTTTTATCTCTACTTTATTTTGATAAAATAATGTTCTAAAAATTATAAAATAATTATAACTGTTAAATTATTTATTTGACATTTTGCCTTCTAAATGTTCTCCACCTGGGGTAAGTCTCCCCTCTGCCCCCCCCTAAAACTGGCTTTTGATCTTTAATCCTTCCCATTAAGTTTAATCACTTTTAAATTCTTTCATCTGACCTATTCCTAGCCCATTCGGGGACATCCTGTTTCTTGTTTCTGACGGCATCCAGACGGCCGAAAACTAAAATCTTTTACAATCCCCCAGACGTCTTCTAACAATTTTAACCTTTCTTTCATTATGGCCTTAAAAAGTGGGATGGAACAGTACACAGAGCTAGCGGTTAGTCAAACGAGTCTCTCCAAACGATGTTGCTACAATGGTTCATAATAACTCAGTTTGCTTGACTAGCTATATAATAATAAATAAAAAAATTCTACTGAAATTAAGAAGCAACATTAAAACTTAAAGCGAACAGAAATTATTCCGTATATGAAAGGGGCTGTCTCTTCCTCAACGCCTCGCTCTTTGCGCTATAGTTTAACTCCTTCTCACTGCTCACTTTTTAAAACAATATAAACCCTTAGCGTAAAGAGTGAGGCGTTGAAGAGGAGACAACTCCTTTCAAATACGGAATAATATCTTTTCCATTTAAGTTTTAATGTCGCTCCTTACTTTAAGTAGAAAAACTTGTTTTTTTGTATAAATTCTGATCGCTTTTTAAATAATGCCAGGAAATATGACCCCACCTCCACGGAGAAACCCCTCACCATGGAAATATCTTATAGACAATTCGATCCCGGTGAAAATTTACCCCGGACAATTAGTCTTAACCACTCCGCGCGTCAGAATGAGACAGAAAAGAGAAAGCAAGACATAAAAAAAGAATCTTGTATAAGAATTCTGGCAAATTCCCACAGTGTATAATTTCCCTTGACAAGTTCAACCAGTGAGAAGTTTCCTCCCCATGGTAAACTCCCGCGTGTAAAAACCCCCAACAGAAACGTCGTCCCCCCCCCACAAAAATGTATGCATGCATCCTTTTCTTAGAAAAACTTTTTTTTAGAGTTTTGGTTACTATTGAGCCGGGTGGCTCCTTACTCACAGTTTGTTACCACGAACTATTGAACCGCAATTTTCTCGGGCTTTTCTTTTGGTTGTTATTACGTATATGAGGAATTTTTCCCCTCCTCTGTACCTCACTCTTTATGCTAAAATGTTTATGAATTTGTAATTACTTGTTATTCTATTTAAACGGTCCTTGTGTGTCAGGAGTTATTCTTAAATAATTGGAACAAAAAGTCAAGCATTAGCGTAAAGAGTGAGTTGCTGAGAAGGAGTCAACCCTCTCATATACATAAGAATTTCTGTTCGTTTAAAGTTTTAATGTTGTTCCTTACTTTCAATTGGAATAACTTGTATTTTTTTATATTTAATAATAACCACAGGTCCAAAGCATACAATATATTTGGTTTATCAAACAGTTCGTGGTAACGAACTGTAGTAAGGAGCGACCAGGCTCAATAGTAACCAAAACTCTAAAAAATTGAATTTTGATATCAATAGCTACATCAAAAGAATCGTATTTTAATGCTGATTTTAAATATATCAGTTTCATCAAGTTTAGTCTTACCCATCAAAAGTTACGAGCCTGAGAAAATTTACCTTATTTAGGAAAATAGGGGGAAACACCCCCTAAAAGTCTAAGGATCTTAACGAAAATGACATCATGAGATTCAGCGTATCAGAGAACCCTTCTGTAGAAGTTTCAAGCTCCTATCTACAAAAATGTGGAATTTTGTATTTTTTGCCAGAAGACAAATCACGGGTGCGTGTTTATTTGTTTGTTTGTTTGCTTTTTGTTTTTTTTCTTCTTCCCCAGGGGTCATCGTATCGACCAAGTGGTCCTAGAATGTCGCAAGAGGGCTCATTCTAACGGAAATGAAAAGTTCTAGTGCCCTTTTTAAGTGACCAAAAAATTGGAGGGCATCGAGGCCCCCTCCCACGCTTATTTTTTCCCAAAGTCAACGGATCAAAATTTTGAGATAGCCATTTTGTTCAGCATAATCGAAAACCATAATAACTATGTCTTTGGGGATGACTTACTCCCCCACAATCCTTGGGGGAGGGGCTGCAAGTTACAAACTTTGACCAGTGTTTACATATAGTAATGGTTATTGGGAAGTGTACAGAGGTTTTCAGGGGGATTTTATTTTGTTTGGGGGTGGGGCTGAGGAGAGGGGGCTATGTTGGAGGATCTTTCCTTGGAGGAATCTGTCATGGGGGAAGAAAAATTCAATGACAAGGGCGCAGGATTCTCTAGCATTACTATAAGAAAACAATGAAAAATAAACATGAAAACGTTTTTTCAAATGAAAGGAAGAAGTAGCATTGAAACTTAAAACGAACAGAGATTATTACGCCTATGAGGGGTTCTAAAAATACTTTAGAATAAAGAGCGAGGTATTTAGGAGGAGATTAATACCTTGCTCTTTATGCTAAAGTATTTTTAGTAATTTCAACTATTTATTCTACGGCTTTTCTGATTCAGGGGTCGTTCTTAAAGAATTGGGACAAAACTTACGATTTAGTGTAAAGAGCGAAGTATTAACGAGGGTACAAACCCCCTCGTATACATAATAAAAATATAAGGTTATGAAAGTTTGTTACGTAAGTTAATTCTTAAGTTACGTATATTTTTTACTAATAAAAACGTTCGTTAAAATTAAAAGTTCTAGTTGCCTTTTTAAGTAACCAAAAAATTGGAGGGCAACTAGGCCTCCTTCTCCACCCCTTATTTCTCAAAATCGTCTGATCAAAACTAAGAGAAAGCCATTTAGCCAAAAAAAGAATTAATATACAAATTTCTTTTTAATAATTTATGTGCGGAGAGCCAAAACCAAACATGCATTAATTCAAAAACGTTCAGAAATCAAATAAAAAAAAACTAATATTTTTAGCTGAAAGTAAGGAGCGACATTAAAACTTAAAACGAACAGAAATTACTCCGTATATGAAATGAGTTGTCCCCTCCGCAATCCCTCGCTCTTTACGGTAAAGTTTGACTCTGTGCCACAATTCTACTTTTTAAAACAATTAAAAGCTTTAGCGTGAAGAGTGAGGGATTGCGGAGGGGACAACTCATTTCATATACGGAGTAATATCTGTTCGTTTTAAGTTTTAATGTCGCTCCTTACTTTCAGCTAAAGAAATTAGTTTTTTTTATTTAATTATCACATAAAAATCATAGCTAAGAAGCTGCTTAAGATAATTTTAATTGCTAAGATTGGCCGAAAAATGACACAAACAAATTATTGTTTATATCGACCATTATTTAACAAAATTCTAACTTTTGCGTAAAGAGCGAGGTACTGACGAGGTACCCGTAATATGAGAGGGTTCGATCCCTCGTCGATATTTCCCTTTTTACGCTAAAGTTTGAATTTTGTTACAGTTCTTTAAGAATGCCCTTGAATCCCAAAAGCCGTTTAATTAGAATAAATAGCTCTTTTGAAATTGCTAAAGGTACTTTAGCGTAAAGAGCCATATATTGACGAGGAAGCGAACTTCCTCATAGCCGTAGTAATTTCCGTTCGTTTTAAGTTTTAATGTTTCTCCTTACTTTCAGTTGAAAAAACGTATTTTTTTTAAAGTTTAATTTCTTATTTTTTTTTAAATAATGCTGGGAAATCCAGTGACAACTTCATAGAAATTCTCTTCCCATTAAAAAATCCTCCATGTAAAGATCCTCCCAAGTAACCATCTACCCCGACCCCCAATAAAAATCCCCCTAAAAATGTTTTTATACTTCCCAATAACCAATACTATTTGTCAACAATGGGGAAAGTTCATAATTTGCAGCCGTTCCCCCGGAGACTGTGGAGGATTAAGTCGTTCTCGAAGACATAGTTATTAAATTTTTCGACTATGTTGAACAAAATTGCTAACTCAAAATTTTGATCAGGTGACTTTGGGGAGAAATGAGCGTGGCAGGGACCTAGTTACCCTCCAATTTTTTGTTCACTTAAAAAGGGCTCTTGAAATTTTAATTTCTATTTGAATGAACCCTCTTGCGAAATTCCAGGACCACTAGGTTGATATGATCCCCCCTGGGGAAAAAAAATAAACGCGTATCCGTGAACTTTCTTCTGGCAAAAAATACAAAATTCCATATTTCTGCAGATAGGAGCTTGAAACCTCCACAGTGTGGATCTCTGATACGCTTAATCTGATGGCGTGATTTTCATTAAGATTCCAGTACTTTTAGGGGATGTTTCCCCTTTTTCGAAAACAAGTCAAATTTTCTCAGGCTCGTAACTTTGGATGGATAGTAATAAACTTAATGAAACTTATATATTTCAAATAAGCGTAACAATAAAATTGTTTTGATGTATCAATTTATATCAGAATTCCATTTTTTAGAGTTTTGTTTACTATTGAGCCGGGTCGCTCCTTAGTTATAGTTCGTTACCACTAGTGGTTTGATTAAAAAAGATTGAGTATCATCAAAATATCCTTTAAAATGAGCGTATATTGGAACATTGACATTTCAAATATTAAAAAAAAAAAAATCTGCCAAAAATAGTTTTAAAAAGTCTGCCAAAAGTACATTGAAACGACTACCAATCCCATACCATTTCTAGTGGAATAATATAATCTTACTATTCTCCATATTAAATTTGAAATGCAGAAGCTCCCTCCTTACCACTTATTCTAAACCAGCTTTAACCATATTTCGTCTTTTTGCATCAAAGTTTCAATAAAATCAATCGATGTCAGCTAAAGTTGTGGCGTAGATACTATCAACCAAAAGCCATCTGGCTAGACCAGTTTGTATTTTATTTTTTCTAAGGGACTTTGATCTGTTTTTTTTTTCTTTTTTAATCAGTTATAATAAGATCATTTTTCTTTTTGTTCAAGGTGGAGGACTGTAATTCTCCTATTTTCCTAAAATCCAAAAGTTTTCAACTATACCGATTCCAATGGTGCGCTTTTCGCTTCGATCGGATACCATTTTCAACAAATTTCTGGATATTTTTTAAAACCATCATAATTTTTTTTTCCTATAAGCTTTTTTTTTTTTAGTTCAACCGAAATGATGGTTAACATTCCTGAATAAGTGCCAAATAACAGTTTTTTTTTTTTTCCTTCGGCAGTTTCTTGTGAAACAAGGTTTTTTTAATTTTTGGTTAATATAAGATGCGGTTTGCTCTTTACTAAGTCGCTCTTTACGTTTTAGGAGGCCTAGGTAGGGGGGCAACTGCCTCCCGTCCCAGTTTTTCCCACATATGACAATAATTTCATCTTATTTTTTTTATTTTTACACTCCTGTGGCATATTTCCCTCCCACACATTATGGTGGCTAAAACCACTACTGTAAAAATCAGGACTAGTATTCAAGCCATCAAGCAAACCTAAACAATAAATAAGTTTTAAGGATGTCTAGTGTGTTTTTTTTTTTATTATTATTATTCGGACAGTTGGCAATCAAGAATAGCTTTTATTAAACTAGTTTAACAAATGGCGAGCCCTCACCTCCCAGGATTTTTGAAATATGGGATTCCAAATTCCGAGTTAACATTTTTTTTCGTGTACAATCTGACCAGTCGTGTTTGACAGCCTAATCTGAAGAAATAGAGCATTTGAACTTTTAGGTTTGCAAATTCAGGAAAATTTGGTGCTGATAAAAGGTTTTTTAGTTTAAGAAGGATTAGAAGAATAAATAGAAGATTCAGCAGTAGTTATCCTTTGGTCATTTCTTGAAAATGTCGCTTAAACATTAATTACAGGTGAGAAAATATAAGGAATATTTACAGGGATGTAATTTACTATGGGGCAGAGTGCCAACTTCCCCTCCTATACCCCAGTATTTCGTGCTACAAGCTAAAATTTGTTGTCTTAAAAATTATTCTCAAAACTAAGATGGACCTTCATCAAACAGTTCGTGGTAACGAACTGTAGTAAGGAGCGACCCGGCTCAATAGTAACCGAAACTCTAAAATTGGAATGTTGATACCAATAGTCGCATCAAAAGAATCTCGTTTTAATGCTGATTTTAAATATATAAGTTTCACTAAGATTAGTCTTATCCATCAAAAAATACGAGCCTGAGAAAATTTGCCTCATTTTAGAAAATAGGGAAAAACACCCCCTAAAGGTCATACGATCTTAACGAAAATCACACCATCATATTCAACGTATCAGAGAACCCTATTGTAGGAATTTCGCATTTTTTGCTAGAAGACAAATCACGGATACGTGTTTATTTGTTTTTTTGTTTTTGTTTTTTTTCCCAGGGGTGATCGTATCGACTCAGTGGTCATAGAATGTCCCGAAAGGGCTAATTCTAACGGAAATGAAAAGTTCTAGTGCCCTTTTTAAGTGACCAAAAAATTGGAGGACACCTAGGTCCCTTCCCACGCTCATTTTTACCCCTAAGTCACTGGATCAAAATTATGAGATAGCCATTTTATTCCCAATAGTCGAAAAACCTAATAGCTGTGTCTTTGGGGCCGACTTACTCCCCACAGTCCCCGTGGGAGGAGCTGCTAGTTACAAACTTTGACCTGTGTTTACATATAGTAATGGTTACTGGGAATTTTACAGACGTTTTCAGGGAGATTTTTTTGGTTGGGGGAAGAGTTGAGGGAGGGGTTACGTGGGAGGATTTTCCATGGAGAAAGTTCTCATGGGGGAAGAGACGTTCAATGGAGGGGGTGCAGGATTTTTTTGCATTATTTAAAAAAACAAGGAAAAAATAAATATGAGAAGTTTTATCTACTGAAAGTGAGGGGTTTAATATATAAACGAATAAACATATATAAATATATAAACATATAAGGGGTTTACCTCCTCGTAATACCTCGCTTTTTGCGCTAAAACATTTTTAGTAATTACAACTACTTATTCTACGGCCTTTGTGATTCAGGGGTCATTCTTAAGGAATTTGGACAAAATTTAAGCTTTAGTGTAATGAGCGAGGTATCGACGAGGCACAAGCCCCCTCATATACGCAATAAGAACATGCCAATACATAAGTTCACTACGTAAGTTAATTCGAAAGTTACGTATATTTTTTACTTATGAAAACATTCGTAAAAAGTTTAAAGTTAATGCCTTTTTAAGTAATCGAAAAATTGGAGGGCAACTAGGCCTCCTCCCTCGCTCCTTTTTTCTCAAAATCTTCCGATTAAAACTATGGAAAAACCATTTAGCCAAAAAAAATTAATATGCAAATTTCGTTTTAATTATTTATGTGCAGAGAGCCAAGATCAAAGCATGCATTAATTCAAAAACGTCCAGAAATTAAACAGAAAAAAACAAGTTTTTTAAATGAAAGTAAGGAGCGACATTAAAACTTAAAACCAACTGAAATTACTCCGTCTATGAAAGGGACTTTTCCTCCTCAGCGCCCCGCTCTTTACGCTAAAGTTTTTTACTGTTTTAAAAAGTAGAGTTAAGAGAAAGAGTCAAACTTTCAAACAGTTCGTGGTAACGAACTGTAGTAAGGAGCGACCCGGTCAACAGTAACCGAAACTCTAAAAAATGGAATTTTGATACCAATAGTTACATCAAAAAAATCGCATTTTAATGCTGATTTTAAATATGTAAGTTTCATCAAGCTCAGTTATACCCATCAAAAGATAAGAGCCTGAGAAAATTTGCCTCATTTTAGAAAATAGGGGGAAACACCCCTTAAGAGTCATAGAATCTTGACTAATATCAAACCATCAGATTCAGCGTATCACAGAACCTTATTGTAGAAGTTTCAAGCGCCTATCTAGAAGAATGTGGAATTTCCCATTTTTTGCCAGAAGACAGATCACGGATGCGTGGTTATTTGTTTTGTTTCTTTCCCTAGGGGTGATCTTATCGACTGAGTAATCCTAGAATGTCGCGAGAGGGCTCCTTCGAACGGAAATTAAAAGTTCTAGTGCCCTTTTTAAGTGACCGAAAAAATTGGAGGGCACCTAGGCCCCCTCACACGCTCATATTTTCCCAAAAGTCACCGGATCAAAATTCTGAGATAGCCATTTTATTCACCATAGTCGAAAAACCTAATAACAATGTCTTTAGGGACGACTTATTCCCCCGCAGCCCCCGTGGGAGGGGCTGAAAGTTACAAACTTTGACCTGTGTTTACATATAGTAATGGTTACTGGGAAGTGTACAGACGTTTTCAGGAGGATTGTTTTGGTTTAGGGGGAGAGTTGAGGGGGGGTTATGTGGGAAGATATTTCCTTGGAGGAACTTCTCATGGGGGAAGAGAATTTCAATGAAGAGGGCGCAGGATTTTCTAGTATTATTTGAAAAAAAACAATGAAACAATAAATATAAAAAGTTTTTTCTACTAAAAGTAAGGAGCGGCATTAAAACTTAATACGGACAAAAATGATTACGCACATGAGGGGTTTACCTCCTCGTAATACCTCATTCTTCACGCTAAAGTATTTTTAGTAATTTCAAATATTTATTCTACGGCCTTTGTGATTCAGAGGTCATTCTTTAGGAATTGGGACATTTAAGCTTTAGTGTAAAGAGCGAGGTATTGACGAGGGTTGAACCCCCTCATATACGCAATAAAAAAATAAGAAAATAGAAGTTCGTTACGTAAGTTAATTCGTAAGTTACGTATAATTTTTACCAATGAAAACGTTTGTAAAAAATTAAAGTTCTATTTGCCTTTTTAAGTAATAAAAAATTGGAGGGGAACTAGGCCTCCTCTCTCACTCCTTTTTGTCAAAATCTTCCGATTAATTGCAATCAATTAACATGCAATTTTGTTTTAATTATTTATGTGCGGACAGCCAAGATCAAAACATGCATTAATTCAAAAACGTCCAGAAATTAAATAAAAAAGCAAGTTTTTTAAAATGAAAGTAAGGAGCAACATTAAAACTTAAAACGAACAGAAATTACTCCGCATATGAAAGGGGCTTTTCCTCCTCAACGCCCCGCTCTTTACGCTAAAGCTTCTTACTGTTTGAAAAAGTAGTAAGTAGAAAAGAGAAAGAGTCAAACTTTGGCGTAACGAGCGGGGCGTTGAGGAGGAAAAGGCCCCTTTCATATACGGAGTAATTTCTGTTCGTTTTAAGTTTTAATGTCGATCCTTACTTTCATTTAAAAAAAACTTGTTTTTTCTTGTTTAATAACAGAAAAAGATCAGTTGTCTTTAGCATGCGTTTGCCTTTATGGAAATACATGGCTCATTTTTTATTTTTCAGTCATTTTCACTTGACTTGGTAAAATCATTTCCAATTTTGTCCTCTCCCCTAGGATTTTGACAAAATTACGCCACTGAGTATTTGCTAAATTCATATGTAAGTAGACATGATCAACAAGTAATCACCTCTGCGTAGATAGATAGCGTAAAGAATTGTTTAAATAATTTCGTCAAAGTACCCTCCATCTGCATTCAGCATATTAGCTACGTGAGCAATCCTCAATATCACTGCTGAAATTCAATTACATTTCAAAAAAAAAAATCTGTTGCACCCTGTTTTAAAATAAATTACGGTTTTGGACATGCACTGGCGCCAGTAGCTAAGGCCGTAATATGTTGTATAATACCGCAATTTAAAGTGAAATGCCGCACAATTTTCGAATGGTACCGCAAAATTTGCACCCCAAAATTTTTCTATATTCGTTGTAACTTTAGCAGTGAAGGTAGTTTTTAGTTTAACGGTCGTTCAAGCTGAGACTGTCTTATTTGATTTTTATTCAACAAAAAGTTGTGGCTGATCGTTTTATATAACTATCTTCAAAATTAATGCATGTTGTCCTTTTTTGTTTACATCATTCAAAAATTAAGTTCTAAATACGAGTAAATTGTTGGAATTATCAAAACTCGCTCCAATTTTCTGAAAAATCAAATCCAATGATACCTTAAGAAGCTACATAGGAAGCCTTTTAATATAGAAAAAAATCGAAACTCATCTCCTACAATCTGAAAAAAATTGAAACTACTTTGACGAATTTTTTTACCAAGTAAATCATATCCTCCTTTAAAGCAGTAAATAACTTGCACATAACTATCACGAGAATGCAATATGCTTCACCTTTACGTCTTTGGATTTTTTTTTATAACAAAAGCATATGATGTGCTGCAAAGCATATAAATCATTTTTTAGAGTTTCGATTACTATTGAGCCGGGTTGCTCCTTACTCACAGTTTGTTACCACTAACATTTAGATTTTAAAAAAATGAATATCATAAAAATATCCTTTAAAGTGAAAAAAATGAATAAAAAATAAAATGAAATCTGCCAAAAGTACATTGACGACTACCATTTCCATACCATTTCTAGTGGAATAATATAATCTAAAACTTTAAATATAATCCAAAACATAAAACATCAAGAAAAATCAGTATTCAGGCTGAGACTGTCATTTTGAAGATTTGTGGGGCCAGCAATAATTTTTAAATGCAGTTTTCAAATCTTTTGTAGGACGTCCAGAGTTTCGATCTTTAAAAGAAAAATCTGGCGAGAAAAGAGCCTTTTTTGGGTTCCAAGAGCCGTAGAAAAGAGTACCAGAAAAAAGAAAAACGATATAGAACAAAAATTTCCAAAACAAATCTATCCAAAAATTTTGATCCGGTGACTTTGGTATAAAAATGAGCATGGGAGAGAGCCTAGTTGCCTTCCATTTTTCAGTCACTTAAAAAGGGTCCTAGGACTTTTAACTTCCATTTGAATGAACCCCCTTGCGAAATTCTAGAGCCACTACCTTGATATAATCACCTTTGGAAAAAAAAATAACAAATAAACATGTATCCGTGGTCTTTCTTCTGCCAAAAAAATACGAAATTCCATATTTTTGCAGATAGGAGTTTGAAACCTCTACAGTGTGGTTCTCTGATTCGCTTAATATGATGGTGTGATTTTCATTAAGATTCCATTACTTTTAGGGGGTGTTTCCCCTTTTTTCAAAAATAAGGCAAATTTTCTCAGGCTCGTAACTTTTGATGGAATAATTCTTCTAGCAAAAATTACAAGATTCCATATTTTTGCAGATAGGAGCTCAAAACCTCTACAATGTGGCTCTCTGATACGTTTAATCTGATAGTGTGATTTTAATTAAGATTTCGATACTTTTGGGGGTGTTTCTCCTTTTTTCGAAAATAAGACAGATTTTCTCAGGCTCGTAACTTTTGATGATAGAACTAAACTTGATGAAACTTAAATTTTTAAAATCAGTATAATAATCCAATTGTTTTGATGTATCTATTTATATCAAAACCCCGTGTTTTAGATTTTCGGTCACTATTTAGCGGGGTCACTACTTACTTACAGTTTGTTACCATTAACGGTTTGAAAAACGAAATAAAAATGTTAGCATGTAAGATCGTTTATACAATATATAAGATTAGTTCTTTTAGAGAACTTATAGCCCTTCCCCTGGGGACTGCGGGGGACTAAGTCGTCCTCAAAGACATAGTTATTAGGTTTTCGACTATGTTGAACAAAATGGTTATCTCAAAATTTTTAACCGGTGACTCTGGGAAAGAATGAGCGTGGGAGGGGTGTAGTTGCCCTTCAGTGTTATGATAACTTAAAAAAGGCTCTAAAAATTTTATGAATTAACCCTCCCGCGTAATTCTAGGACCCCCCAGGTTGATATGATCACCCCTGAGAAATGATCACCCCTCTCCCAATATTCTAGGATTAGTGGGTCAATACGATCGTCCCGAAAAAAACACGTAACCGTGATCTTTCTTCTGGCAGAAAATACAAAATTCCATATTTTTGCCGGTAGGAGCTTGAATCCTCTACAGTATGGTTCTCTGATACACTTAATCTTATGGTATGATTTTCATTAAAATTCTAATATTTTTGGAGGGCGTTCTCCTTTTTCGAAAATAATGCAAATTTTCTCAGGCTCGTAACTTTTGATGGGTAGGACTAAACTTTATGAAACTTCTATAATTCAAATCAGTATAACAATCCAATTGCTTTGATGTGTCTATTTGTATCCAAATTCCGTCTTTTGGAGTTTTGGATACTATTGAGCCAGGTTGCTTGTTACTTTCAGTTCGTTACATCTAACGGTTTGATTATAAAAATCGAATATCATCAAAATATTCCTTAAAATGAGCATCAATCGGAACATCGACATTTCTAAAATAAAAAAAATCTGCCAAAAATATTTTAAAAAAGTCTTCCAAAAGCGCATTGATGACTACCAATCCCATGCCATTCCTAGTGGAATAAAATAATCTGAAACATTTTGAAGATTTGTGGAGCCAACAAAATTTTTAAATACAGTTCTCATATCTTTTGTAGGACGCCCTGAATCCTAGCAGCCTTTTTTTTCGTTTTCAAGAACCTTATGAGAGGACCAGAAAATAGAAAAACAAAATTAAAAAATCTTAAAATGTATTAGCTCTTTTAGAGAAAGGACTGGAAATGGAGACGAAAAGTGATGAATAAATTTTAAATTTGGTTTAAAACAGAAAAGATTTTATTGTCATGCTTCTGATTTTACAGAGAACGAATAGTTTAGTCAAACTATTAGCGTTGAAGAACAAATGAGAGGGCCAGAACGTGGTACAAAAAACTTAAATTTATCAGTTATAACTACATTTTTCCCTTCATGAAGAGAACAGGATTAGGGTTTTTAACTCTTCATTACTCTCTTTAACATTCTCGTTAAAATTTCTGGGAAGTATCTACACCTTGTCAAAAAAAAAGAATTTAGCGTCCACTTACGGGAAATAGCTACAAGAAAATATTTGCTTTAAAGTATTTATCGCACTTGGTATATAGCGATCGCAAATTCTGTCGGTCTGTCTGTCCCAGGTTTGCTAGTTTATGCACTTCCAGATAAGCTAGGACGATGAAATTTGGCAGGCATATCAGGGAGCAGATAAGATTAAATTAGAAATAGTTGTTACCCCGATTCGACCATCTGGGTGGTGGGAGGGTTGTAGTGGGGGGACGGTTAATTCGGAAAAATTAAAAAAATGAGAAATTTTCAACTTACGAACAGCTGATTGTATCTTAATGAAATTTGACATTTAAAATGGTATCGTGTCTCAGAGCTCTTGTTTTGAATCCCGACCGGATCCGGTGTCATTGGCATGAGTTGGAGGGGGAGACCTAAAATCTTGGAAAACGCTTAAAGTGGAGGGATCAGGATGAAGCTTGGTGGGAAAAATAAGCGCAGGTCCTAGATATGTGATTGACATAATCGGAACGGATCCGCTCTCTTTTGGGGAGTTGTTGGGAGGGTTAATTGTGAAAAATTAGAAAAACTGAGGTATTTTTAGCTTACGAAGGAGTAATCCTATCTTAATGAAATTTCATATTTAGGAGGTCCGCGTCACTCAGATCTCTTATTTTATATTCTGACCAGATCCAGTGTCGTTGGGGGAGTTGGAGGGGACCAAAAATCTTGGGAAACGCTTAGAGTGGAGAGATCACGATGAAACTTGGTGGGAAGAATAAACACAAGTCCAAAATATACATGAATGACATAACCAGACCAGATCCACTCTCTCTTGGGGAGTTGGGGGGGGGGTAATTCGGAAAAATTAGGTATTTTAACTTACTAACGGTTCATTAGATCTTATGAAATTTGATATTTAGAAGGATCTTGTGCTTCAGAGTTATTATTTTAAATCCCGACCAGATCCGATGACGCTGGAGGAAGTTGGAGGGCGAAACTGGAAATCTTGGAAAATGTGAAAACTGAGGTATCTTTATCTTACGAATAGGCTATCGGATCTTGATGAAACCTGATATATAGATATGTCTCAGATGCTCTGTTTTCAATTCGAATCGGATCCAGGGATATAGAGGGTTAGCGGGGGAAACAGAAAACAGAAACCGAAAATCTCGAAAAACACTTAGAGTGGAAGGATCGGGATGAAACATGATGGGAAAAATAAGCAAAAGCTCTAGATAGGTAATTGACAACCGATCTCCTCTCTTTGGGAGAGTTGGGGGGATTTCCAGTGCTTTGGCGAGTTAGGCGCTTCTGGACTCGCTAGGACGATGAAAATCTGGTAGGTGTGTCAGGGACCTGCATAAATTGAATTGATAACACTCCTTCCCCCATTTGACCATTTTGGGGGCTGGAGGGAATTGAAAAAATGAAAAAATTGAAAAAAAGAGGCTTTTTCAACTTACCAATGGGTGATTGGATCTTAATGAAATTTGACATTTAGAAGGACATTGTGTCTCAAACCTCATATTTTTAATCCTGACCGTATCCGGTGATATTTGGGGAGTTGAAGGGGAAAACGGGAAATCTTGGAAAACGCTTAGAGTGGAAAGATCGGGATGCAAACTTGGTGGGAAGAATAAGCACAAGTCCTAGATACGTGATTAACAAAGCCGGAATGAATCTGCTTTCTTTGGGGTATTTGGGGGAGGAGGTATTAATTCAGAAAAATAGAAAAATTGAAGTATTTCTTAATTAAGAGCAGATGACTGGATCTTAATAAAATTTTATATTTAGAAGGAACTTATGTCTCATAGCTCTAATTTCTAATCCCGACCAGATCTGGTGACATTGGGTGGAATTGGAAGAGGACCACCGGAAATCTTGAAAGACGCTTAGAGTTGAGAGATAGGAATGAAACTAGTTGGGTAGAATAATCAAATGTCGTATATGCGTAACGGGACTGGATCTGGTCTCCTTGAGGGAGTTGGGGGAGTCCAGTGCTTTGGCAAGTTCGGTACTTCTGGACGTACCAGGACGACAAAAATAGGTAGGTGTGTTAGGGACCTGCATAAATTGACATGAGAAAGTCGTTTTCCTCGATTCGACCATCTGGGGGGCTAAAGGGAGGAAAAAAATCCGAAAAATCAGGTATTTTTAACTTACGAGTGGGTGATCAAATCTTAATGAATTTTGAAATTTCGAAGGATCTCGGGTGTCAGAGCTCTTATTTTAAATCTCAACCGGCATTAAGCTTCTGATTTTGCTAAATTGATTCATAGAACTTTATTGGAGCTCATACCATATGAGCTCTTGGCTATTGGCTCTTCCAACTTCGTCACAAGCGCCATATGAGCTCTTAGCTCTTGTTTTAATTAGTGGCAGCGTATTTGTGTTTTAAGCATCAAAATCTTTCGCCAATTTTATTTTATTTCAGCAGGAAACATGCCATAAAACGCCACTTTTTCACTAACCCTTTGTTCCCACTGATGCAATTTTTTTTTTACCTAAAATGGGTCATGCTTAAGGGCTGTAGCAAAATCGTAAAAATATTCACATGGAAACGGTTTCTTGAAACCATTAAGTGCTAAAAATAAGTGCTATAAATAAGTGCTAAAAATAATGAAGTGCTAAATATTTAAACAAGAAACGAATTTTAGGCATGTACATACTGTACAAAAAATATCAAGCAGGTTCATACAAAAAATATCAAGCAGGTTAGAATATATATATATATATATATATATATATATATATATATATATATATATATATATATATATATATATATATATATATATATATATATATATATATATATATATATATATATATATATATATATATGGTTTTTCTCTGTTAAACTAGTTATAAGTTGGTTTTTTGCTTTGGGAAATTGACTGCATGTTGACTTTTTGTCCTTGAAACTTGTTGTATGCTCATTTTTTTTTTTGTGAAATTTAATGTGTCTAAATTTTTTCTTTCCTTCGTGAAAAATGGTGCCTGTTGGTTTTTCTCGTGAAACTGTGTTGTATTAAAACTTGCATTATTAATATTATGCTATAAAATTACACTATGTCATCCGACTCTCACCCACCGCAGTTGACACTAAACTTTCTGGCCGTCGTTCTTGTTGTCGCGTCCTCTGGAAGGATCCAGTCACGCCGAGAAGAGTAATATGTGTCAATTTAAAACTCCATTTGGATTGTTTCTTTGCGGAAAGAATGTCTTAGACCACACTGCTTTGCTTTTGCAAAAGATTAAGCAAACGACAAGAAAAAGGTTTTACTTTCATCAGAACAGTGAAAAAAACTCAAAATAAATCAACTCTTAAATTAAATTAAAAAACCGAATATTTTGTTCCCACGTTCAGGAGGCTTTCTCCCATACACGGGAGAAAAGGAAAAGAACAAAAAAAACAGCAAAACAAAGTTGTTTTAAAAAACAATAACATACATGAAAAACGACAAAGAAACACAATATATAAACAACCTTCCAGCACTAATGTTACAGCATAAGAATAAAACTACAACGAACCTCTATAGTGAAACCATGGGTCACTCTCCTCCCAATAAACAGTGTATAAATGAGAATCATCTATTAAAAATGAAGACTATATTTGCTTGACCAAATGAAAAAAAGGTCACCAAACCCCAGGTCACTAACTATATCTAACAGGCTAATAAAAAATCCAAGAATTTTAAATCAAATGAATTTTTAGCTAGTTTATCTACAGTCCGGTAGATTTTTCCAGTTTTGACCTCGTTCTGACTTTTGTTTGTAAGGTTATCACTTGTTCCAGGATAATTATGTAAATCACTGCTTGATGACGGTTTTACCTGCTCCTTAATTAGATTGTTATAAATTGGGTTTATCCTAAAATCCCTTTTATATCTTTTAACATTAATATTTTCATAAATAATTTATTTTATTTCTATTATTTCTCTAAAGCTTTGCGAAAGTCCAACTGACGTATCGACACTTTTTGTTTAATCAAACAAAATATTCTGACAGGGAAAATTAAAAATTTGTTCAGCAACAGCTGATTCAAACGTTTCCGGTTTTTATTATGTTTTAGCGAGCAATCTTTGGCATTTTTGTGTTGCTGTAGCCTGTTTTTACCTTTGTCTTTTCCATTATTTAGCAAAGAGCCTGATTTATACGCTGTTTTTATATTAAGCTTTTTTAGTTCTCATCTTAATTCCTGTGGCAACATTCGGATATGAGGTAAAGCTATGTAATTTGTTTGTTGAGTTGACCCATCTTCTTCTAATATTATAGGTTCCATTAACTCTTTTTCCTTTTTTCAATTATATGATGAATCATGTTTCCGGGATGTCCGTTACCTAATAGAATATCCTTAATAAAATATAGTTCACTACTTATGTATTCTGGTAACACTAATTTTAATTCCCTATCAACTAAAGAAATAACTACACCCCTTTTAATTGGATCGGGTTGATTTCATGCAAAAGACAAAAAACAATTGTTGTTGGTCGATTTACGGTAAATTGAAAAAGCTAGTTCATGATAATATCTATGGATCCACATATCCCAAAACAGTAACTTATTCTCTGTTTCTTTTTCAATTGTAAGAGTAATTCTCCTCTTGGATTATTTAAATGTTTCAAAAACCTCCAATTTGTGATTCCCATACAGTGATTCCAATATGTGATTCCATGTGATTCCAAACAGCTAAAACGACATCCAGATATCTGTCCTAAAATTTAGGTTTTAAAAAATATAGCTTCTACATACTCTACAAAAATATTTGCTAACAGCGGACTTAGCCCTCTCCCTTTGCTAATCCCCTAATCTGATGGTAAAAATTTTCTCTAAACATGAAATAATTAGTTTACATACTATTTAATTTAACTAAATTTAATACAATTTCTATTTCAATTCCCGCATATAACTTTCTGTGTCATTTTTATGTGGATTAAGTTTTTATAATAAAATTCTAACGGATTTATAAGAAGGTATATGCGTATACGTTGATTTTATATCAAAACTAAACAGTCCAAATTTATTTGATATTTCAATTTTTATAAGCTCATCTTTTAAGAATTCTGAATTTTTATATACAGATTCCTCAGATATAATAAAGGTTTAAGTGTCATTGCTACTCATCTTAGATTTTCTCTTTTCTGTTGGCGAAGTAGTTGTTGATAGTGTAGATCTTAGAAAACTACCTATTTTACGTATTTTTGGCAAAACAGATATTCCTGGGCAAACTCATCTCCTCAGAAAGAACTTGTAATACATTTATGGTGGGATACTTCCATCAGTTTTAGGCCTTCTAAGTCCTTTTTTGATTTTGCAATACACAACTCAGTTAGGTTTCGGTTATGTTTTTTATATGTTGCAATATCAATCAATCAATCACTATCTTTATTGCCCAAAAAAGCACTCAAGGGTTCAATATGGAGTAGATAAAAGGACAAAACAAAAAAAAAAGAAAGAAGAAGACACAAAGAAATGTATACTGCTAAGAATAGATTCAAATATTTTTACTAACGCATGGCAGGATGGAGGCGGTTTGTCCTATCAAGCTCAGAAAAATAGTGACCGCGACGCTTCTCAGCCATAGCTAGTGGCTCATTAAACCGTAGGCTGAGACTAGTCTTTTGTTTCTAGCCCACAGGGGTATACACAAGTGAAATTTCGTGACACGAAAATATAGAGATCTAATATTCTTAACAGTAGTCGTAAACACATTCCAAAATGGAATCAATGTGAGGACATGAGGCATCGCAAAAGCGTTGCACACATGGACAAGAATACGCTTGCTGTAGCTAGCTTTACAGCATACTATCACACTAAAATCTTTTCTAAGTTTCTCACTTAGATAAGAGATAAGGAGAGCCCTTGCCGTTATTACACTACCCCCTATCGGAAGACCGAGATACCTAACACAAGCAGATAACTGAACACTCTGATTTCCTAACTGTATGCATCCAACATCACCGACAGGTTTGCCGAAAGCAAGGACAAAACTCTTCGAAGCATTAAAATTGAGACCAATTTTGGAATATTCCCTACTAAGCACAGACAAATTTTCCTCAACAGACGATACCGTTCTACTTAAATTCAGAATGTCGTCAGCGTAATTGAGTATGGAAAGGTCCGAACCTTTAAAAGCAAAACTAAATATATCCCTTTTTCTGGGGTGCAACCACACTATTACTATATAATGATGGCGATGTTACCCCACCCTGGTGGATTCATTTCCAAACTCGAATTACGGCTTTACTTATTATGTATTCATGACGGGTTTTCACTACAACAAATGATCTTGCATAAAGATTTTTAAATACCCGCACAACTGAACGATTGAGACCTCGCTCTTGCGCACCATACAACAAATTGGAATGCACACCAGAATCGAAAGCAAGGGAAACATCGTGATCCGCAAGGACGAAAAACTCGCGACTATTCTCTGTATCCATCAGAATGTTGGCAAGTATATAATGTACGTGTTCCCGACTATAGTCTTCCTTAAATACAAACTGATTGTTCTGAGTTGAGCAAGCCTTATTTATGTCCTTAATCACTAATCACTCCAGCAATTTACATAGAACAGAAGAAACTGTTATAGGTCTATAGGAACAAGATTCCCGGCTATCTTTTCTTGGAACAAGAGTCAATATAACAAGACAAAAAGAATTGGGGACAATACCAGAATTAAAAATGATTTGGTAAAACAAATGTAGATGCTGCAGTAGCTTATCACTTGCATGTAATAAACGAAAACCACATAATTGATCGTAGCCACACGAGAACTTTTTCTAAGGTGAATGATAGCACTATAAATATCAGACGCCGTGACTACGAAACCAATAATCGATTCAGCATCAACTAGACTATGCACTAGTAGTGATTCATAGCGGGTTTTTTAACACTGGATCAGATGGGGATAATTCGCTAGTAAAATCGTTTATCCAGTCACTCTCACTTGGAAACTCTGAAGCGATACCTTCTAATTTTTTCCCCCACTGAATTTCTAGATTTCATTTGGGTTAGTTGCGAGACGCTCGCTCCTGCAGTCAATAACTTCAGCTTTGTGACTGGCAAGACCCTTAGCTAAGCGACGTTTGGTATATAAACGTATATCATTAACGGCACCAGATTTCGGCCGATAGCAATCATTCCATATTTGATGCCAAAATTTTGAAGATTTGTAACTTTCCTGCAAAGCCAGATTTATTGATCAGCCAGGTATTTTTGAACCCGGACAAGCTTTACGTAGAGGAACGGCACAACGCATTGCATGTGTGATTTTACTACAGTAAATGTGGATTAGAAATTTTTTCTCTGACTCGGCTCAGTATTTGGAAAGATACCCTAATTTAGTCAAATGTGGCATGAAGCTCTGCTTTATATATAGCAGTAATTATTTTCTTCCAGTCATATTGGAATTCCCAATTCCTTTTCTTTTCATTTTTCTTCATAGAGCACTATCAATAACAAATGAGTTCGAGATTGGTAAGTGATCCAATACCGGTATCCTAAAGTAAACATGGCTTGAGCCTTTCGCAGTCACGCTGTTCGAGCAGAGCATGAAATCAAGCTAATTCGTCACTCTGGAGTTATGGATAGACGTATATGGATGACTATTTGGGACAACATATAGATTGGATAGAGCAGACAGATGTATTTGAGATCTTGAGTGATCTGGGACTGAGAGGTCACAGTTCACGGCCTCGGCACGGATAACACGATAGTTGCATAGGTACACTGCTTAAAAGATTTAGCAAGCTTTATTATTGCACGAGAGAACTTTTGCTCAGAAGCCAAGTTCTTGTAATCAGATGTTAAGTAGCAGCAATATACTATCAGATTTGCATCTTTTATGCCAAAGAAACACTCGTTCATGACAAATGCCGATGCCGAAAGATGAGACCTGATGAGTATCACCAGTCCACCAGAAGGTCTTTCTCTGCCTGAATTCTTAGCTGGCACAATGAAAAGGTTAGCTTTGTCATTCACTTTTAACAGGGAAAGCGAGTCGGCTGAAAGAAAATGTTCTTGTAAACACAAAAAATCTTTATAGGATATCAAGCTTTCAATCAGTGGGAGTTTATTGACTACACCACCATTCAAATTCCACAAAGACACTTTTAGATCAGAACTGGTCATGGCTTTATCATGATCTTTCTGGCTACGGGACACTTAACACTGTAGCACGGAAAGTTGTTCTTCTTACAGATAGCACACTTCAGCCCAGCATTGCAGGGTTTATCTCTATTGTTCGCATGATTGCCACTGCAACGGAAACAGTGAATATAGTTTATACAGTCCTTAGCAGCGTGACTGTGCTCTTGGCACTGAAAATACCTCATCGGCAAATACCGATGCATGTCTATTTTGAAGCGCTCATAGCCCAGAGTTATAACGCTGTTCATTGCTACTTGTAAATCGTCCTTACTTCAAATACAAGCTTGTATAAGCAACTTTGTCAAATTTTCTCAGCTGTCGTGCAATTCCTAACCATAGAACATAGATCCTTCGGCAAGATTTCATCCAGAACATTTCTTATAATACCACAATTAGTGGGAGTCTTCAATCGAGCATCAGTGTCTGTAGCACTGCTTAGCGCTTCTGTTAAAGACTTTTCTGCGTCTTTGTCATCAAGTATCACGCGACATTATTTGCTAAGAGGCTCCAGGCTCACTATATGGGTACAGTAATCACCAGCAAGGCCCTCAAGATACTTTTGTTACTCTCAGGCTCTTTTTAGTCCTTTTGAAGGTTGTTTGAGAATCACAGAATAAGAAGGTTTTGCTGTGTTCTAAGGGTTTGTTCCTTTTGCAAAAAAAGTCACACTAGCCTTATTTTGTGCTTATAAGAAGAAGCTCAAGTGGTGAATAAGATTGTTCACAGTAGAATGAAGCGCATTGACCTGACGAGTCAGTTTGGCTATAAACTCCTCTCAGAGTATGGGTAACTCGTCAGGCTCATATATATCAAACTTGGGGAGGACTACTCTACTTATTGCCGCAAACCCGGTTGGCTCTTACTAGATCTGCAACCATATCCTGGGGCTTAACATGTTCTGTTGAACGAGTAGACATAACGGCTAACAGCCATAATTCATCATTTGCCTTAGTCAGCATATCAACTTTAAAATACTGTATTGCCTTCACCACTACTTCATCATACTTGTTACTCACTTTGATTTCTCGGAAGACAAAGTCCAAAACGGGGTTATAAACCAAGTCTGGCGTCACACTACTCATTTTCCTTTCAGAATGAAATTACCTCTAACGCAGTAAGTAAAATCAGTGGGCGGTCCGATTCAGATGCAAAATCACAGAGCGTAGTCCAATGAAAGAGGCTGGGGATAGAGCAAATAGTCAATAGATAATCTAGAAATCACCCAGGAAAAAGGGAAGTGTAAGGACCCCTTCACCTATTCCCCGCAATTTGTGGATAACTGAATGCCGGTGGGGACAGGACGGCGCTTCTGGGGGTTTCCTTCCCCTCTTCTGCTTATTCTGAGTAAAAAATCAGCACCTTAATGATATCACACTATATGAATTTGGCAATATAGATGGCGTGCCCATGTACTTGAGAAAAAAGATAGCACTAAGGAAAATACCCAGAGAGAAAGACCTATTCTAGGGATTACAGAAAATCTCTCAAATTAATTTCACTATAAATCTATCTTTAGAGGGTAGAGATTAATGTGAAAATAACCTCAAAGCAATGCAATGGCTTTATCCCATTAACAGCAAATAAGCAAACTCAGCTATAATATCCTTTAGAATTTTTTTTATTTTACTACCATAATCGTCTTTTTGTAGGATTACTACCGCTTTGCTCTTATCTGCTTTTGTTATTGTAAGCGAATTATCTTTTTGTTAAACTTTTTAATTTTTATATCTTTGTTCATAAGTTTTTTTTATGATTACAAGTTTTTATAAATATTTAAGACCCCCAGTCCTTAATCATCTACAACGTTAACATTATTTGAACATTTATTAATCTTTGTCTAAATCTTTGAGATTTATTCACAATCTTGTACATTTCTCAAGGATTTCTTTTTGTTCTTTGGTTACCTCCCTTTTGCTTAAATTAATCATCCCAGGTCCCTGAAAATGTTTAGATTTATACATTGATAATTTTTTTTGTTTTTGTGGCACTTGGTATTAACCAAGTGTCATATAGCAATCGCAAATTCTGTCGGTCTGTCGGTCTGTCTGTCGGTCTATCGGTCCCGGTTTTGCTACTTTAGGCCCTTCCAGGTAATCTAGGACGATTAAATTTGGCAGATGTATCAGGGACTAAACCAAATTAAATTAGAAATAGTCTTTTCCCAGATTTGACAATCTGGGGGGGAGTGGGGGGCCCGTTAATTCGGAAAAATAGAAAAAATGAAGTATTTTTTAACTTACGAACGGTTGATTAGATCTTAATGAAATTTGATGTTTGGAAGGATATAATGTCTCAGAGCTGTTACTTTAAATTCCGACTGGGTCTGATGACATTGGGCGGGGAGTTGGGAGGAGGAAACCTAAAATCTTGGAAAACACTTAGAGTGGAGGGACCGGGATAAAACTTGGTAGGAAAAATACACACAAGTCCTAGATACATGATTGACATATCCGGAACGGATCCGCTCTCTTTGGGGTAGTTGGTGGTTGGGGGGGGGGTAATTCTGAAAAAATAGAAAAAATGAGGTATTTTTAACTTACGAACTGGTGATCGGATCTCATTGAAATTTGAAATTTAGAAGGATATCGTGTCTCAAAGCTCTTATTTTAAACCCCGACCGGATCTGGTGACATTGGGGGGAGTTTGGGGTGGGGAACCTAAAATCATGGAAAACGCTTAGATTGGAGGGATCGGGATAAACTTGGTGGGAAAAATAAGCAGAAGTCTTAGATACGTGATTTACATAATTGGAGCGGATCTGCTCTATTGGCGGGGGGGGGGGGGGTTAATTCTGAAAAATTAGAAAAAATGACGTATTTTTAACTTACGAAGGAGTGATCGGATCTTCATGAAACTTCATATTTATAAGGACCCCGCCACTTAGATCTCTTATTTTAAATCTCAATTGGACCCAACGTTATTGGGGGGGCAGTTAGGGGGGACCGGAAATCTTAGAAAATACTTAAAGCGGAGAGATCAGGATGAAACTGGATGGGAAGAATAAAAACCTGTCTGGGATACGTGACTGACATAACCGAACCGGATCTGCTCTATTTGGTGGAGGTGGGGGGGGGGTAATTTGGAAAAATGAGGTATTCGTAACTTACGAAAGGGTGACCAGATTTTAATGATGGAATTTGATATTTAGAAGGATCTTGTGCTTTAAGGCTCTAATTTTAAATTCCAAGCAGATCCTGTGACATTGGGGGGAGTTAGAGGGGAAACCGGAATTCTTGGAAAACATGAAAATTGGGATATTTTTATCTTACGAATAGGTGATCGGATCTTAATGAAATTTGATATTTAGAAGGAATTCATGTCTCAGGGCTCTTATCTCAAATTCCGACCGGATCTTTTGACACTGAGGGGAGTTGGACAGGGAAATCTTGGAAAACACTTGGAACGGAGGAATCGGGATGAAGCTTGGTGGATAAAATAAGCAAATATCCTTGATACGTGATTGACGTAACCGTACCGGTTTCGCTCTCCCTGGGGGAGTTGGGGAGATGGGTTCAGTGATTTGGCGAGTTTGGTTCTTCTGGACGTGCTAGGACGATGAAAATGGGTAGGCGTGTCAGGGAGCTGCACAAATTGACTTGATAAAGTCGTTTCTCCAAATTCAATCATCTGGGGGGCTAAAGGGAGAGGAAAAATTAGAAAAAATTAGTTATTCATAACTTACGAGTGGGTGATCGGATCTTAATGAATTTTGATATTTAGAAGGACATCGTTACTCAAAGCTCTTATTTTAAATCCTAACCAGAATTAAGCCTCTGGTTTTCCTTTTCAATTAATCTATTTATTCGTATAATTTTGCTAGAGCTTATACCATATGAGCTCTTGGCTCCTAGCTCTTCTTGCCTCGTCACAAGTGCCATATGAGCTCTTGGCTCTTGTTATGTTCCCTTTTCAATTACTAATTGTTTTGATTTAATGTTTCCCTAGATAGTCTTAAAATATGTTCAAAAGAATTTTTTGAAAATTGATATACTTCGATGGAAATCATAAGTATTCAAACCACAAAGGCTTTTTTTTCTGTTACAACTTGTGATATCTGGAATAAAATCAAAATGAAGTCAAACCTGTAAAAAATCAACTAGACTGCAGCTAAACTAGCAAATAAAATTCCATTTAATTTATGATTCAAGAATTTGTTTATTAGCCTGCAAGCTTTAATTAGGCATAATAGACCCTCAGTTTGGTGATCTTTTTGCATTTGGTCAAGAAAATATTGTCAGAACTTCTGATAGAATCTCATGTATGCACTGAATGTTGAGAGGAGGACAAGCCATGGTTTAACTGCAAACATTCGCTATGGTTTTATTCTCGTGTTGTTAGATCAGTGCTGGAAGTTTATTTATAATGTGGGTTGTTCTTATTTTTTTTTCGCGTGTTTAGTTGTCATTTTTTGTGTCTGTTATTTTTTTAAACAACTTTTCTGCTTTTTTTCGTTCTTTTGTTTTTCTTTTTTTCGTTGAGAGAGGCTCCCGGACGCGGGGCAGATAGATTAGGAATAAAAATTTTTTTTATTGAAGTGGTGTTTCGTGTTTGTTTTTTTCACTGCTTTGTTGAAATTAAAACCCATTGTTTTTGTGTTTTTTTTTTAATTTTTCTTTGCGGACCTACAGTGTCTGGCAAAACAACACTTTTAACGAAAACAAATCCAAATCGTGATCAATTGTTTGAAGAAAACCTAAAAAATATATATTATTGCTATAGTTTGTGGCTTTGGTTTAATCTGTGTTTACTTTTATTTTGCCAATTTTTCGTTCTTTTTTTCGGTTCAGAAAGGCTCCCGGACGTGGGGCAGAAGTATTCGGAAGGTAGTTTTTTTTTTAATTACAGTGATGTTTCATTTTATTTTGCACTTCGTGATATGTTTCATTTCGTGAGGCTCAAGGATAACTGAAAACCATCCTTTTTAGCTGTTTTAGGAAACTTTCAGATCTCACTTCAAATTTAATTTGAAACAGCCCCTCCAGTAGTATCTGCTTTAACGGAGCTTTCCTTTTGAAAGTAGAAACATAGCTCAAGGAAACGAAAAATTGACAGAACATTTTCAGATACTCTTCTCTGAAATAGAGGGTGAAACTCCATGTTGGTGTCATGCCATGAGCTCTGGCTCAAGGGTAACTCAAAACCAATCTTTTTGGCTATTTCTGGAAACTTTAAGATCTGAATTAAACTTCAGCTTAAAATTGTTCCCTCTAGTATCTTACTTTAACGGATGCTCTCCACTCAAAAGTAGACCTACGGCTTAAGGAAACGAAAAATTGGTGGAACAATTTCATCCTTATTGGCTATTGTAGAAAGTTTTCATATCTCATTTAAAGTTCAACTTGAAACAGCTCCCTTCAAGGATATCTGCTTTAACGGAGCTTTCCGTTCAAAAACAGAAAAAAAGCTCAAGCAAACGAAAACTTGACGGAACAATTCCATATAATCTTATATAACATAGAGACTAAAACTCCATATTGACTCCCATATAATGGGCTGTGGCTCAAGGGCAACTGAAAACCATCCTTTTGGTTATTGTAGAAAATTTTTAGATCTCAATTAAAGTTGAACTTGAAACAGCTCCCTTCAGTGATATCTGCTTTAATGGAGCTTTCCGTTCAAAAACATAAACAAGGCTCAAGGAAACGAAAACTTGACGGAACAATTCCATATAATCTTATCTAACATAGAGACTAAAACTCCATATTGACTCCCATATAATGGACTCTGGCTCAAGGGCAACTGAATACCATACTTTTGGTTATTGTAGAAAATTTTCAGATCTCAAATAAAGTTGAACTTGAAACAGCTCCCTTCAGTGATATCTGCTTTAACAATGCTTTCCGTTCAAAAGCAGAAACACGGCTCAAGGAAACGAAAACTTTGCGGAACAGTTTCAGATACTCCTCTCTGATATAGGCGATAAAACTTTATGTTGGCTCCTATGCAATAGAATCTGGCTCAAGGGCAATCAAAGTCATCCTTTCTGGCTCCAGTCAAGAATTACATGGAGCTTTGCTTGATATAATGTTATGTTCAGCAATTCAGCCAGACGTGCAAAATTTCGCAAAATCTACGAGCGTTATACCCTTGATACTTCCTCGCATTAAAACAGAGTAAAAAAGCGTTAACGAAAAACATATGAGGTTTCTTTTATAAAGTAGTGCCCCCCCCAGAAAAACAAGACGTTTAATTGACTCTAAACAATTTAGGCGCTTTAAACTGTTTATTTCTCAAGAATACGGTAATAAATTGCTCATTACTGAAACAAGTATTCGATACTAGCTTAGAACCATGCTAACAAGGGGGAAAAAACCTATCCAATGTTCCATATTATCCTAACAAGGGAAAGGAATTACCAACGAATTATTATATGTGCATCGATCTGTGGTCTTTATTTGGAGGAATTAGGTTGCGTTTGATCTGGGTAGCTATAGAAACACGATTAACAAAGAATGTGGACTATGGAAGCCGTTTTCCAATAATTGACTAAAATTTAAATGAGTGATCTTTTGCTAAATATAGACGATTACTAATTTAGTTGTGGTCAAAGGAGAAAGAACTATTTGATCTGCTGTAAATCAGTGCCTTTTACTTCTTAGAAACTTTTCACCAAGGAATTTTAAATAAGGTGCAATTTAGTTTAAACTGAATTTTTCAGAATTATTTATTTCAGATTGTTTATATAGCCCTCCGAACTATATTTTAGTTTAGTTAAATTGAAGAATTTTAAAGATGTCTGTGATTTTTGGTTGATTATTTTTTTGGCTGATTCCTCGTGAGATAACGAGCGGTCATAAGACCTCATACTTAGCCTTAGAAAGGGTGGTGGTGACCACAATAGGAACAGGCGTTGGCACCTTGCGATACCTACCACTCTCAAGCTCTGTGGACGGGGTCGCCAACCCCTGAGTGGTTTTCTGGAGCATACCACTGCATCACTGACGTGCAGAGGCTGTTGTCCAAATCTAGATCTTCCACCCTATTCCAAAATTGTTCTTCAGGAGAGGATCCTCCCACGATGGTACCCTGCACTACCATAAAATTTAACCCATGAAGAGGGAAGAAGCTTTGCAACTAACAGACGTGTCCACACGCCACTGGGTCCTGCTCAGTGTGCATCAGAGAGGCCTTCTTCATCCTCCCCCAGTACTTTCAGTCCCTGGGCAAGGGTACCCCAGTTTCAATTTAGGGATCCTTAGGGGCAAGGTCCTCCTTGGTCCGCGGATCCCTTTATGAGAGGCACCACAAATATCTTTAGGACGTTCCCCTATCCGTCACGTGGGGACATGCTAAGTGGCCTATAGAGTGTCCGTACTAAGAAGGTGACTCAATAGGTATTCAGAGATTAATAAAATTTGTTATTCCTGTGTTGCACTCTTTCGACAATCGGTATACACATAACGTGATTTGATTTATTTCAACACTTCCATCAACATTCCCTGAAAGTGTCACCTGAATACCCTTCGTCTTCTTCAAAAAGTTCAAACATATATACCCTCTCGATAACTTATACTAGGCATAAACAATGAATGAATGGTCTAACTTACAGCCTTTGTCCTGAGGACTTTTGGGAGGTTGACAGCCCCAAAGACACAATTATTGGACCTTTCAATAAGGCTGAATAAAATATCTCTCTTAAAATCTTGATCAGACATGTTTTGGAAATTATAGGCTTAGGAAAAGGGGATGATTGCCCTCCATTAACTTTTTACTCTTGAAAAGGGCATTAAAACTTCCAACTTCCAATCAAATGCCTTTCATGCGTCCCAACGTTTATGTGACTACTCGCTTTAAAAAAAACTTATTTGCCCCGGGCATAACTTACAACCCTTACCAGTGGGCTCTGGAGGACTACTTCCACCCTAAAGACAATGTTAAATGATTTATGGGCTATTGATAAAAAAAAAACTGGCTATATCACAATTTCAATTGAATGCCTTTTGGGAAAGACGATATCAGGGAGGGAGGCTAGTTGCTCTCTATCATTATTTACTCTTTAAAAGAAACTGGAACTATACATTTCAAATCAAATGAGCTTCTTCTAAATTTCAAATGACCACCCCTTCAATAAAAACCCTATAGGCCCCTAGGGCATAACTTACAGCCCTTACCCCTAGGCCGTGGGAGATGTTGTCCACCACAAAAGCCTTATTATACGGTCTTTGGACTATTTTTGAACAATTGACTATCTCAAAATTTTCTTCAGATGCATTTGTGGAAAGCCCGACATAAGGGTGAAGGGAAAGTGGGTGTCCCCGATCACTTGATTCTTAAAAAGGGAACTAGTACATCTGATTTCCAGTCCAATGAGCCCCCTCTGAAGTTTATACAGCAACCTTTTTAATTTTCAGACCTTTCATATACACTGAACAAAATGACTATCTCAAAATTTTTATATATGTGCATTAGAAGTTGAAGGGTGTGAGGGGGACTGGTTCTTATTTAATTAGTTTCGACTACTAAGAAAGGTTCTTTCAATTTCAACTCGGATGAGCCTTTTTTGAAGTTTCTACGACAAAAATGGCCATCTCAAAATCTCTATCAGATACATTACAGGAAAATATGACGTGTAGGAGAGTATCTACACTCCGTTCACCTTGAATCTCAAAAAGGGTACTAGAACTTCTTATTACCAATCCAATGAGCCTGTTTTGAAATTTTTACGACCAACCTTTCTATAAAAAAACATACATGCCCCCCAGGGCATAGCTTACAACCCTTGCCCTGGGGGCTGTGAGGGAGGAGAGGGGGGTTCTCATCCTCAAAGACATGATTTCCAGATCCTTATACAACGCTGAACAAATAGATAACTTGGAATGGACTTCTTTGGGAAGATTGTGGGCGTGGGAGGAGGGTTAGTTTCCCCTTAATAACTTAAGACTATTAAAAGAGGTTCCGTCACCTTCAAATTCATAAAATTTATCTTTTGATTCCTCGGTTGTGCTGTTTCTTGGTGCATAATATATGGCTAGAGTCATCTTGGCATTGCGTTGTACATATCTGTGAGTAATCAATCGATGAGAAACTGGAATTGAACTCTTCAGAGCTCTTGCTACAAGGGGCTATACACCGATTTTATATGTTTTTGTTTCACTTGTAATCCTAAATTTCGGTTCAAAAATCAGGTATATCAGTGTAAAAAGTCTCATAAAACTAAAATGGCAATTGAAACCGTGGGTAATGTGGGTACCACACTGTTGTCTCATAATGCAAGTGGCTTAAGGTAAGAAAATTAAATGGTCCATGACTGGTCTTGTGAAACAAACCGCCAGTTTGTATATTTCAGACTATATACAAGCCACCGTAAAAGAAAATTGCTAAGCCAATATGAGGCCACGTTTTACATGGGAATAGCTGAGCTTTGTCCGGATCCCAGACATAAAGTAAATGATATGTTAAAAAAGGATTGTGTATCCGGGTGGCGTTCAGTTAATGATGATGAGATTATCGCGTGACAGAAGCATGAACGACTGAGGATAGAAGTACTAAATTATTTGATGTATGATCATAGGCCAGTAAGAAAATCAGTGCTACTTTTAGAAAAGATACTTCTAAAACTAATAGCAGCTAAGTACGAAATTATAGCAACATAGGTACCAGCACAAATTGGTATTAGGGAAAATGAAGAGGCAGATAAGTTAGAAAAAGTGGGTGCTAGGTATGGGGAGAATTTAGTACTTCAGTACTTAGTGAATGATTTCTTATGTAATTATGATAATTCTTTAAAGGAGAGGAGAAAGAGGATTTCTTTCAAAGGTCTCAGAGCTAGATCCTTGCCATGTATGATTATGCTGTTCCATCTCCGGACCCATACAACCCAAACACCTAACTATCAGTATATTCAGGCTCAAAACAAACCATGCTTGAATTAGGAGTGTTTTATTTAAATGGAAGTCAGTAGATTCTTTATTATGTGAGGTTTGCAGAGTGAAAGAGGATATTAAGCATATTTAAATGTGTTGTAACAAGTATGAGGTCCAGACCGCCACTGGAAAAAGCTTGCCTAGAGTATTTCGGTGCATGTAGACTCAAAAGTATCTTGGGTCATTCGCAGGCACCACCTTGGGCTAGGAAAAAGTCTGTTAAATTATTTGGGTCGTTTTATTATAGACGCTAAGCTACACTTAGTGCTCTAATATGTATTAATAATTTTATATATTAATATCATTGTTCTTTATTATAATATTGTATATGTGTGTATATGTATGCGTACGTGTATGAATTGGAAGCTTAGCTCATTGGTCTAAATTGTCATATCAGTCACTTTTGTTTGAATTGTAAATATGGAGACTCAAATGTGACATCATTAGATAGAGCTGAATATAGCTTGCCATTGATTTAATGGGTTTTACCTTGAGATTTTTCAAAACACTTCTCTAGCCACAGCAACATTTAGCCAGATGGGTATTTTAAATGTTTTACCCTTGATCATGACTGAATGACAGCCGAATGGCTGAAATTTGAAATGGAACACCTTTCACCCTGAAAGGCTCTGATTTTAATCGGGGAGACGTGCATAGTGGGCAGTCTGACTCGGAGTACATCAGACAAGCAAAAACAATTAAGGAGAGACGAGTACAAGCACTTGTTCTTAGATCGTTGTTCGGAGCAAAATAATGTTTGCATAAGAAGTGAAGTCTTGAACCTAAGATTTTCCTTAAAATCGTTTTCTGTCAAAAGATATAAGATCTTAGCACAATGATGAGCAAAAAACGGCTTTTGCCATATTAGTACCATAAAACTATTCCAGTTGGACGTCTGCATTACATACATCTTGTCTGTGGTCTGGATTCCTGCTCTGTTTTCTGTCTAAAAAATCAAATTGTAGACGTAGCCTTATGATATCGTGGCGGAAATTTTAAAATAAACAAACATGACAATCTGAAAAATAAGTGAAAAATAAGTTCCAAGAGGAGTTTACAGCTTTTTGATTATAGATTTTACCAGAGCAAGACATAGGGAATTTGAGGTATCATTCTTGTCTATGGGTCTTTTGACATAATAATAAAAAATCAATTCCATTTTAATTTCCTAATCATTACTAGGCCTATTTTCAAAATTAGTGGTCACTATTGCAAAAATTCCACTCCCTTCCCTTGACAAATCCAGGTAGCTCTAGGATATTTTACTTTTTTCTATTATTATAATTTATATTGAATTATAAAGAACTTATCTAACTGTTTTCATTATTTTGTATGGATCTAAGTCTAAAGACCAGGTTAAGAATTAAATGCTCATTGACAATGAGTTACAAGCAGTTAAAAACTAGGTAAAATTCTAGTTAATACAATTCTTGCTATCTTGGAAAGTGTTTAGGTTAGGAAAATGAAACTTTCAGGGATGGTCTACAGGCTAAAGTAGGCTATGTCCTGGGAAGGTATATTAAAGTATTCATCTCTACTCCTTCTCCCTGCAGAGGGCCCTAAAATTTGCCTACATGACTGGTCTATACCTATTGAAATTTTGACAAACAACATTTTAACTCAATTTTCAGTTACCAGTTGCCCTTTCTCTGCCTTTAGTTCTAAAAATGCAATTCCTGTTATTTGAGTGGAATTTTGAGCCATATCAATTTTTTTTTTAATTTAGGAAATGTTTTTGCATATCTTTAAAACCTTGTAAAATAGAATTCAGCAAAGTTATGAAGCTGAAAACAATTTTGTTGTACTTCAATTAAGCAGAAAACCTATTTTGCAAGGTTTCACTTTTATAACACATATTTTTAAAGGTCATCAAAGTTCAGGGCCCTCTAGAGGAAGAAAGAGTAGAGGTAGTTGCTTCAAAATACCTTCCCAGGACACACTTTAGTCTGTAGATTCATCCCTGAAAGCTTCATTTTCCTAGCCTAAACCCTTTCTGAGATAGCAAGAAGTCAATTAACTAGAATTTTACCAAAAACTATAGTAACATTCAAGTTTGGCTGCTTCACAGAAAGAAGCATCTTAATAAAACAAAAATGGTACCATTGAATTCATAATTGTATGATTTTGATAATATTTTGTTTGTTTCTGACAATGCACCCCCCCCCCTGATGGTTTAATATAGACTATACTCCTAGGATATAGCCTATACAAAATAAAAGGAAAAAAAAAGAAAATTCTTAATTCATAATATATATCATGTTTTTAATCATCAGATTATTGAGCTTGATTCCAATTTTGTCCACATTTTCAAGTCACTTTAAACAGTAGCCTATTATCCATAATTCTGCTGTAATTATTTGATCAAAATATGATTTTGTCAATTCAAGAATAGAGCTGTCTATTATACATGGGATCATGAGATGACAAAAAAGAAAGTTATGTATTTCAAGGGGGGGGGGTTGTCAGAAACATAAATATGATATTTAAAAAGAGTATAAAATAAGGACCCTAATAAGTATAAATTATAGACATACCCTCTATAGCTTTCAACAACCTTGACATCAGTAGAGAACCACCAACTCTTGGCAAATTACTAGCATCTACAAAGTAATCTAAAAATGGCAAGGCACCAGGCAAAGACCATATGACAGCAGAGTTGATAAATGTATTACTCAGTTCATGCATATCTATATGGCTGTCTTTGTTCCAACAAATTTCGATGATACAAAAAGTACCAACAGATTAGAGGTGCAGCACACTCATAGAGCTCTTCAAAAATGGTAATGAGACACTACCTGGGAATTAGAGAGGCATTAGTCTCTCATCCATACCTGGTAAACTTCTTGCACTAATAATCCTCCACAGATTACAGAGTCCACTCAGCAAGAACTTGAGAGAAGAGCAACATGGCTTTAGACCAGGATGTTCATGTACTGATTTGATCTTCACCCTATGGGTGTTAATAGATGATAGCCAAGAGTAGCAAAGCAAATTGTACATGGCATTTATAGACTTTGACAAGGCCTTTGGCTTGCTGCATCACAAAACTGTATAGAAACTACTAACCTTTCATGGGATCCATGAGAAGTTGGTAGCCCTTGTAATGGCTCTATATAAAGGCTTGGAATGTTGTGTTAGAACAACAGAAGAAAGGACAAGATACTTTTGTGTCCTTTCTGGTGTTAAACAAGGCTCTGTCTTGTCACCTTTTCTGTTTGCCCTAACCTTTGACCATCTGCTCTGTAACACTAGTACCAGAAGCATACAATTGAACTTAGACTACCAAATTAATGATTTAGACTTTGCTGATAATATTGCGCTCATTGAGTCCTGTAAAGACTAGAAGAATTACTAGAAGCTGTACATGGTAGAGGCTGACTTATGGGACAAAGAAACAACACTGATAAAACAAAAAGTATGACAGTAATAGTTTCACCTTTACACCTGAGATGTAATAACCCAGGTATTGAGCAGGTTCTAGAACTTAAATACCTTGGGAGCACAGTATGTATGTATGTATGTATATATTTATTTCCCATCAAAAGAAACAGATGGAGTATAAGATTAAAAACAAAAAAAAACACTACAAAAGAATACACAAACACAAGAAAAATAAAGACTAAATAGATATCCAGCTACAAAAAACAAAAATCTATTGCCTCAAAATAATTGCCCAAGGATGAGAAACAATATTAGAATTATATCAGGCGATCTGGGCTATTATTGCTTCATTAGGGTTAATAATCCCATACCAATTTGTCACAATACAGTTACTTGTTCATGGTGGAAGCCATAAGAGGTACTTTGCATATTTATAATATGTAGACCCCAATTCTTTCTTATGTTCCTTTTAGAATATCCTCCAAAAGGGACTTAAATACAGATAATGGGATAGTGCCATTGCATTATATAGATGGGCCAAAATCCGCCAATCAATCTGACGCTTATAAACTACAACTTGGGTATATGCTAAAGAGATCTGCTTCTGCAGATGGCTCTGCAAAAGATGACATGTTTCAAGCATAGACCGACCAATAGGGATCCCCAAATAAACCATGTGTTTGGCAAGCCAAACAGTAGCACCACCCAGCCTAACATCAACAGCAGACCCTTGCTTAGCATTAAAAAACAACACATCTGATTTCTTTTCATTAAACTGAAGGCCTATTTTTCCATATTCAATTTGAAACTGGATAAAATTCTCCACTAAACTGTGAAGGAGGCGGCTCAGATTAAGTACATCATCTGCATAGCTTATTAACAATAGATCAATTCCTCTCAGAATGTATGTCAGATTTGGCTTAGATTGTGGTTTAACAATACTGTTATTAAATACAGAAGGTGATGTCAATGCACCCTGCCTTACACCTTTTTTAATGGAAAGTACCAGGTTATTTGTCAGGTTTGGTGTTGTTGGTAGCTTAAGCCTAGCTTTTAAATTTTTATACATATCATATAAAGGGTTTAACATACTTGGATCAACACCTGCTAGGCCCATATCTAAAATAATCTGCTCATGAATTAGTGAATCAAAGGCCCTTTTGACATCATGCGCAGCAAGAGCTATGCTCTCACTGCTTTTCTCAGCATCTATCAAAGCCGAAACAAGAGCAGAAAGAGCATGGCCACGACCAAGATTAGGCTGAAAACCGAATTGTGGAACTGTGCATTTTGACCGTAGTTCATCGACAATAAGTGCCTCAAATAACTTACAAAAACTGTAGCCACAGTTATAGGTCAGAAAGATGAGCACTGGCTAAGTGGCTTTCCCTTTTTAGGCACAGGTGTTAATATTCCTATTGAAAAAGAATCAGGCACTATACCCAGGTTCAAAATTATTTGAAAAAGCAGGGCAAGGTGCTCAAGGAACAACTCGCTGCAAAACAGCAGGTGCTGAATTGATATACCATCACAACCGCGTGATTTCTTTTTTTTTTAGTTTTCTAATAGCAGAACAGATAGAATACCTCGTAATTATAACACCCGGACTGTTGTCTTCTCGCTTTTGCGAGAAGAAATCATCCAGTTTCACACCAAAGCTTTTTTATAGCTTGATATCAGGAGCTGAAAATTCATTTCTATAATGCTGAACCCAATTATCTTGAGATATTGAGGTCATTGTTACATGAGATCTTTCTTTAAACGATGAAGACCAAAGTTTATTTGGGTGGGTAAGGAGAGCCTGAGATAAAGAACAAATAATTGCACTATGATGTAGAGAAAGTTCTTTTGCGAATTTACGTTTACTATGAATTTGAAGCTTATTCAACCACCCGTCTCGAGGACAGCCAGCCTCACGCCAAACCAAAAGCCAGAATTTTGCCAAATTACACGCGTTTTGTAAATTAACATTTGCAGACCAGCCTGGTACTTTGGTACCAGGCCACACCTGTCTAAATGGTACAGCTGGCCACAAGCTCACTACAATACATATTCAACCGAATTTGTGATTCCGCCGGATAGTTCTTAGAACTAAATATCAGCAAATCAAAAGGAACGCGGATTTTTGAAGCTAGTTCATCACAAGTCGACTGAAATGAACTCATAGACACACGTTTCCAATCACAGACAAAATAAGGACGCTTCTGGAGCCTTCCAGCAGGAGGCAAAACGCTAGTATTTAAATCAATATAAAAAAACAATGGAAAATTGTCTGATGTAAAATTTGAATCAGAAACAAGAACCTGACTTGGTGTAAGTGATCAAGTGTGCATAACATGATCTAGGTTTGACATACTTCCCAAATTATGAATATATGAAAAATTCTTATTCTTAGACACGAGTATAAATTCATCACCTAGCATACCGAATAACATAGTAGCACAATTAGAACTTGAAATGTTGTTGCCACTCAGGTTTTCAAGATTACAGTTAAAGTCACCTTTTATTAGACACGAAAGTCCATACTTTTTTATTTTATCAATACACTTCAATAGCCTTGCAATACTTATGGCAAACAGTCTATTTGATCGATCATCACGATAATCCATAGGGAGGTAAACATTCACTATAACCATATCTTGGATTTTGATAGTGAGAAAGTCTAATGCCGAGTCAAACATAGAAGTGGATAGAGAGGATCTAACGTAAGTCGCAAAGGCCGCCAGATGGCCGGTCATGAATGCAAGAGCGTTTAGCTGCAACTGTAAAAACATGATGGTTTGGAGACAGATTCAATAAGTTAAGGCTGAGAAAGGTTGCAAAATGTTCCTGCAAACACACAATATCATATCTTGAAAGAAGGTCCTAGATAAAAATAGACCAGTTAAGGATATTTCCATTTAAATTCCACGTTGCAACTGCATGCTTAGCACAAGCGGGTTCTAGATTCATTTTGGGAGGGAATTCATATTGATTATCGCCTTATTAGCTGGACATCTTATGTTATAGCATGTATGGCCTTTCTTTTTGCATATAATGCAGTACATATCTTTAGTGCACAAATTGTCCTTTGTGGATGTGTGATCAGAAGCACCACAACGACCACATATAGGCGTCAATACGCAATTAGTCGCTAAGTGACCAACTCTATGGCACGAATAACATTTTTTTGGGAGAAATTTGAATTCTTCAGCTGGCAGCTTCTCATAGCTGATTCGGACGGAGACTACAAGACAGTCTTCAAGATCCTTACTGGTCCCAAAATACAGCTTGAACACTTTTTGGAGCACTCAAAGCTACCAATTTCTATTGCTTTTAATGCACTTGGAACAAGGGATTCTATATCAGTCTGGGTCAAACTAGGTGGAACCTGTTTCAAAATAGCAATAAACATTTTCTCTTTGAGCATGGCAGAGACCTCAGGCTTACTAACTTTCATTTTCTCAATGATCTTTTCAGCAGAAGATTTGGATTTGATGGATAATTTCCAGTCCTGTCTCACCTTTTTTAGCTCACTTATTTCGGCTGAGTTGGGGCAGATGCTATCCAAAAACTGCTTGCGAGCAACGGGATTATCAAGAGACTTTGGCATTTTAAGAACAACAGCATAGGATATCTGGGGATTGACTGTTACAGGATTGGGGGGCCTGGGGCACTACTCGCCGAAGGGCAGCAGAGGCTCTGTACTTTAGCCGTAGACACAAAGTTTTTAAATTCTAGACATAAATCATTTACCTTGTGGGTTAACGTAGCGCTTGCCTCGCCAGGAATTGTGGGGACTTCGTCCAGTTCGTATATAACAAACTTCGGCAGTTCCACTGAATTCTTATCACAGTAGTCTAAAACTTTCAAAAGGTCTGTAAATGTATCAGCAACTTTCAGCCTTTCGGTTGGTCGAGTAGCATAATTCGCCACAGACCAAATTATTTTCTTTGCTTCGCTCACCAAATCGTCGGCGAAAAAATCGCAACCAGTTTTGATAATATCAGCATTTGCATTTCCTTTTGATTTCACCCGCAATGCAAAATTTAGTATAGCGTTATGTACTAGTCTATTCAGGTGCATCCCATGAAATGAACAGTGATGAAAACAGGATCAGCTTAAAAAGATATGTCACACTAGATTTGGCAGGCCACTGGTACATTCAATAGACTGAAACCAGTATGGAGGTTGCAGAATTTCACCCTCTGACTCAAACTTTGTTTATTCAAAAGCAATATCATCTTTGTCCTGTTATATGCTTCTGAAACCTGATATCTGAATAACACACAATAAAGGCCAATTCTAGCTTTTGAGAATACATATCCTCAGAAAATACTAAACATCCATTGGTCACAAAAACTCACTAATGAGAAAGTGAGATGGATGACTAGAACTAGACAACCCCTAGTGACAGATGTCATTAGGAGATGTTGGTAGAATTATCTGGGGTATGTACTTTGTATAGACAAATCCTTGATCCCAAAAGCAATGTTCCAGAGGCAACTAGAAAGAAAAGGAAGAAGAGGCAGGCCACACAATATGCTCAGGTCCACCTATCAGACAGACCTGCAAATCGTAAATGCTTCCCTTCAACCACCATGGGAAGATGTTCTTGCTGCAGCAAACATGAGGGATAACTGGCAGCTTCTCATGGATGCCCTGGGCACCCATGGAGGTGCAGGAGAGTCTTAATGTAAAAAAGGTAATAAAATAAGGAATCTAATGGTACTAATTCTTATTTTACAAAGATGTTTCCTTCTGCAAATTAGATACCCCCCCCCCCAAAAAAAAGTAAAATTCATCCTTAATTAAAAAAACATTTTTTATATACTGCATGTTCTTTAATGAAGAAACTGTTCAAGCCAAGATACTGTAACTTTCCTATATAGGAGTTTTTGACAAGGTGGTTTTAGTAGGATATTTTGTGTATTGATCTGCCACTATTTTTAGGAGTTATGGGTTATTGTATTTCCTAGTATGGGACATGATTATCTCTTACTAGGCTGCTAGCTACTGCTACAACCCAGATACAACCTACAATTATGATGTCATTCATCTAGCTTGTACATAAATATAGCCTACAGTTTTTTTTGTAAAAGTATTTTGTTTTAGGTATTTCTTTTTTTTTAACAATAAGCACTAGATGTGCCAATCTCCTTTCAAATAAGTTACTAAACAGCTTTGTATCATGTTTCAGAGCCCAGCTATCTCTGGAAGATAAAAAAGAAAAAAGAGATGCCATCAATGTGGAATATTGTGCTTGGAGCCACTTTTCTTATTTTTCAAGCCAATGAATTTTCCTTGTTATTCAAGCTAAGGGACATTTAGTTTCCTATACAGGGGTACTGGCAAGGCAGTTCTAATAGTGTACTTCTTGTTTTAACCTGATACTATTTTCCGGAGTTATGGGCTATTACATTTCTTATTACGGGATTTAATCATCTCTTACAAGGCTGCTAGCTTCTGCTGCAACCTGGATATAATGATTTATTTTAGTATTTCAGTACTATGGGCTAGAGTAATTCTTTACTATTTATTATTTATAGTTTCTATAAGCTATAGTTCATTCTTTAATAGAGTATTTCATCATCATTCTTATTATCATTAAGTTTTTGTTAGAAATTTAATTTTATTTTAATACTAGGTGTTGGTGTGGCGCTTCACAACCCCCCCCCCCCCAAGCCCCCCGCACGCGTAAGTTATTATGCACCGTATTAGTTAAACACCATTGTAGTAATAGATTGTCAGGTTCACTGACTCTTGAACATGCAACAAATAATTGTCCATGGGAAAAACAATCGGTATTTAGATCTATAATGCATTTTTCTAATGATTGCCCTTGAGCATTGTTGATGGTGATTGCTAATTGAATATTCCCTGTGTCCCTGTTGTCATTTTTATACCTCCCCCCCTTCACTGCCCCCTGGCATCCCCGTTGTAGTTGTGTCCCTGTGTCCTGGTTGTCGTTTATATTCCCTGTGCCCTGGTCATCATTTGTGTCCTGGTGTCCCAGTCTTCAATTTCTCTTTGGGTTTCCCAGTTGTCATTTATATTCCCTGTGTCCTGGTGTCCCAATCGTCATTTGTGTCCTGGTTTCCTGGTCTGTAATTTCTCTTTTAGTGTCCCCGTCATCATTTATATTCCCAGTGTCCCAGTTGTCATTTGTGTCCTATGTCCTCTTTTTACAAAAAACAAACATGTATACAACTTATTTTTATACATATATATATATATATATATATATATATATATATATATATATATATATATATATATATATATATATATATATATATATATATATATATATATAGATTTCATTTACTATGTGCTAGAGTTCATTCTTCACTATTTTTTGATCTGACACTATTTTTGGAGCTCTAGGCCATTGTCAATCTTACTATAGAATGTGTTATTTGCTAGATACCACTGCAATCTGGATTTAAAAAAAAATCACCATTCTGTTTGTTACAAAGGTTTTTTTTTGATTAATCAAAATAATAGTTACTGTTCCTGAACCAGTGTCACATGGAAATTTCTCCTCATCAAGCAGTTTTTTTGAAAGCTTATTTTTCAACTTTTGTTGCACCTTTTAGTAGGTTGTAGCTACAGTTACAGCCATGATCAGTATAATTTAGAGTTTATTCTTCACTATTATTTATAATTACTATGTCAATCCCCTATGCAATCATATTTGAATTAGTAAGGCACAAGCCTCAGAGAATCAGGTAGGTAACTAATTCCAATATGTTCCCTGACTTGTTCCTTACTAGGCTATAGCTATCTATACAGCCCTGATACTAATGATTGCACATAATTTCCATTTATAATTAACTATTCCAATTCTTTATATAATGATTACTAGGTTACAGCTACTGCTGCAACCAGGATTTATTTTAGGGTTTTTGCTCTATGAGGTATAATTCATTCTTTACATAACCTTTCAGTTGCTGTGGGCTAGAGATTGTTGAGCTTATTATTGTTTTTTTTTATAACACGTTTTAAAATTTTGGTTACTATGGGCTGTGGCTCAACTTTTACTGTGTGCTATTTTGGCACATAGATACTATCTTAATATTTCAGTTAATATAGGATAGAGTTCATTCTTTACTGTAATACATACAAAATGCAGTTTTTCATAAAACATTTTTCTATTTAATTTTTTTTTAATTGCAAAAGGCACTAGATGTGGCTCTCTATGATATTCCAGTTTCCTGCTAGCTGAGGATTAAAATAAAAACAAGATACTGTTTATGGAATATTGTAGTTCAAGCAAATTTGTTATTTTTAAAGCCAGTACATTTTCTTTGTTATTCCAAAGCCAAGGGACAGTAAGTTTCCTATGTAGGAGTTTTAGACAAGGCAGTTCTTTGTACTTCTTGTTTTGATCTGACTCTATTTTCAGGAATTGTGGGCTATTGTATTTTAAAGTATTGGACATAATCGTCTCTTACTAGGCTGCTAGCTACTGCTGCAGTCTGGATATCATTTCTTATATTCTGAATAAAATGGTTTCTGGGTCCTAATCCCCCTATGAAGAAACACTAACCAGGTTAAAACAACCAGTGGAGTATTAATATATGCTTAAGATTGAGTGTCACTATCATGAACCAAAGATATGTCACAACATGCAATATTTGTATCATGTTGTAGCCTAGAAACTCACAAGCGTGCATAACTGTATAGTAAGCTGGTCCACTCAAACTTCCATGGATTGTAAACCCAGTCTTTGTGAAGTCTTGACTTGAAGGATGAAGTAGTGGATGCAATCAGTATTTGTCTTATAGACTTTTCCAGATATTGACAATATGGTCTGTGAAAATTATTTGGTGATTTCTTGTCTTTAGTGTCTGCTTTGATAGCTTTTGTAAGTGTTCTCTAGTATGATATTAACTTGTATAATTCCTGAGTGGGTTGTCTATTCTATTTATAGGTTAGTATAGTGTTGCAACAGCAATATCTGTGCATAGCTGTTTGAAGTTTTAGGTGTTCTAGTTTTCTGTCATATAGCATATTTTGAAAACCTTACAGACACTCTCATTTATTTGCAATATTACCTTAATTTGCACTTCAGAGTAAATTAAGATCCATATTTGTGTAAATTAAGATTATCTTGAATTGTTCCATAATTGACAATGTGGTTGATCAAACATCAAATTTATTTCACTGGTACTTCCAGGTAACACAATTCCATTTGACATCTAGTAATTTCTTGAAAGCTGAGACTGTTGTGTCTGAGAGACTATCCCTGTGGGTCACTACATAGCAGGAAGAATACTGTTATTGGTATTGAGTTTTAGCAGATGGCTTGAACAGCTTCTTTAGATGTCATCTCCTGTCAGTGCCCATACTTGGGAAGTTGATAAATGAATATGGGGGTGATCTTGTGAAGTAAGGTTATATGTCATAGGTATATCAGGTCTTTGTTGTCAGTAAACCAGTGTAGATCATTTCGGCTCCTTGAAACATTCATCATTAGGCATGTCTCTCATCTTAGTTACTCCCTTATTAGCTCTCCTTTACACCTCTTCCAGAAGCTATATGCTACCCTTGTATCCTGGTGATACTGTGCACATTCCAAAATCAAGCACTAGTCTGACAAGGGCCCTTGTATAACCTCACAAAAACATTGACAGACCTATTGGAAGTATGGTGATTATGCATTTCAGTAAGCCAGGACTAGAGTTAGCTTTTGATGCTGCTTGTTGGCAGTGTCCATAAAACTTCAACTGCTTGTCAATGAGTACTTCCTGGTCTTATCTTTATTGCTGATTTGAACTTGAATATCGGACTGCTATTTCTGGTCACAGGCGGTATGCTGAAGGTGGTAATTGTTACTGTGTTACTGTCAATTCGGACAGTAACATGGACAGTTTGAAGTTGAATATCAGACTGCTATTTCTGGTCACAGGTGGTATGCTGAAGGTGGTGATTGTTACTGTCAATATAGACAGAACTGCATTTATTGGTATTGGAGTATAGCGGCCATTTGTTGGTTCACTGTTAGATTTTCTTTGTCTGATTCCACACTTAGCTTGTTTGAAAATTGGTATTTTTAGTCATGTTTTGGTTGTTGTTCTGTTACTCTTAGTTTTAAATTTGAGAGTATAACTGCCAGAAAGATTCAGGTGTCTGATTCAAATTCTTTTAGATTTGCTGAACCCGAGTCAATTTTCCTTTGGTCAAGCTTGGCAGAGATTTCTTGGCGAATCTTTGAGAAGGATTTTCTGTTCTTCTTTGTCTAATTCTTTTTATCGTTTTTTTTTTTTTTTTTAATGACTTCTCTTGACGTGTACACTATAGTGCCTTCTGGTTACAGGCAAAGAAGGACTTTTCCTTCAATTTCTTGGATGACCCCTGGACTTATCAGTAGTTGGATGAAAATCATAAGACTTAGTTAGAAAAATCCATGAAAAAAACTACAGGTTTGGATGGGGCTGCCATCAATACCATCTAGCTGTTTTCTGTTGCAATATTCATACTTCATATAGGGCTTAACCTTTCCTAAAGTTTTGAAAAAATTTATCATCCTTGGTCTCAGATGTTGAGACTGTTAGACATGAACTATAACTTTTAAATTCTTTATTTATATATTTTTTTAGCTGTGTTAAAGAAATGGAT